>NW_024609388.1:20000-32500 GCF_018296145.1 Oncorhynchus tshawytscha | reverse complement strand
GTGGTATGTGGGTAGGGGTTAGGTTAGAGTGGTATGTGGGTAGGAATTAGAGTGGTATGTGGGTAGGGATTAGATTAGAGTGGTATGTGGGTAGGGGTTAGAGTGGTATGTGGGTAGGGGTTAGATTAGAGTGGTATGTGGGTAGGGGTTAGATTAGAGTGGTATGTGGGTAGGGAGATTAGAGTGGTATGTGGGTGGGGGTTAGATTAGAGTGGTATGTGGGTAGGGTTTAGATTAGAGTGGTATGTGGGTAGGTTTAGATTAGAGTGGTATGTGGGTAGGGGTTAGATTAGAGTGGTATGTGGGTAGGGTTTAGATTAGAGTGGTATGTGGTAGGGATTTAGATTAGAGTGGTATGTGGGTAGGGATAAGATTAGATTTATGTGGTTAGGGATTAGATTAGATGGTATGTGGGTAGGGATTAGATTAGAGTGGTATGTGGGTAGGGTTTAGATTAGAGTGGTATGTGGGTAGGGATAGATTAGATTTATGTGAGTAGGGATTAGATTAGAGTGGTATATGGGTAGAGATTAGAGTGGTATATGGGTAGAGATTAGAGTTGTATATGGGTAGAGATTAGAGTGGTATGGGGTAGGGATTAGATTAGAGTGGTATATGGGTAGAGATTAGAGTGGTATGTGGGTAGAGAATAGAGAGGTGTGGGGTAGGGATTAGATTAGAGTGGTCTGTTGGTAGAGATTAGAGTGGTATGTGGGTAGGGATTAGATAAGAGTGGTATGTGGGTAGGGTTTAGATTAGAGTGGTATGTGGGTATGGTTTAGATTAGAGTGGTATGTGGGTATGGGGTTAGATTAGAGTGGTATGTGGGTAGGTTTAGATTAGAGTGGTATGTGGGTAGGGTTTAGATAAGAGTGGTATATGGGTAGGGTTTAGATTAGAGTGGTATGTGGGTAGGGTTTAGATTAGAGTGGTATGTGGGTAGGGTTTAGATTAGAGTGGTATGTGGGTAGGGATTAGATTAGAGTGGTATGTGGGTAGGGTTTAGATTAGAGTGGTATGTGGGTATGGTTTAGGTTAGAGTGGTATGTGGGTAGGTTTTAGATTAGAGTGGTATGTGGGTATGGTTTAGGTTAGAGTGGTATGTGGGTAGAGATTAGATTCAACTGGTATGTGGGTAGAGGTTAGATTAGAGTGGTATCTGGTAGGGGTTAGATTAGAGTGTTATGTGGGTAGGATTTGGATTCGAGTGGTATCTGGGTAGAGGTTAGATTAGAGTGGTATGTGGGTAGGTATTAGAGTGGTGTGTGGGTAGGGGTTAGATTAGAGTGGTATGTGGGTAGAGATTAGATTATCTGGGTAAGATTTAGATTAGAGTGGTATGTGGGTAGAGATTAGAGTGGTATCTGGGTAAAATTTAGATTAGAGTGGTATGTGGGTAGGGTTTAGATTAGAGTGGTATCTGGGTAGAGGTTAGATTAGAATGGTGTCTGGGTAGGGGTTAGATTAGAGTGGTATGTGGGTAGGGTTTAGATTAGAGTGGTATGTGGGTAGGTTTTAGATTAGAGTGGTATGTGGGTAGGGGTTAGAATAGAGTGGTATGTGGGTAGGTTTTAGATTAGAGTGGTATGTGGGTAGGTTTTAGATTAGAGTGGTATGTGGGTAGGTTTTAGATTAGAGTGGTATGTGGGTAGGGTTTAGAGTGGTATGTGGGTAGGGGTTAGATTAGAGTGGTATGTGGGTAGAGATTAGAGTGGTATCTGGGTAGGATTTAGATTAGTTTATGTGGGTAGGGTTTAGATTAGGTGGTATCTGGGAGGGTTAGATTTGAGTGGTATGTGGGTAGAGATTAGAGTGGTATTCGGGTAGGGTTTAGGTTAGGGTAGTGGTATGTGGGTAGAGATTAGATTGGTATCTGGGTAGGGATTAGGTTAGAGTGGTATGTGTGTAGAGATTAGAGTGGTATTTGGGTAGGGATTAGGTTAGAGTGGTATCTGGGTAGGTCTGCCAGGTCTCTGACCATTTCCCTGTAACTACAGGACTAAGCAGTAATGCATCTCTGACGCTCCGTGTCTCATCCTGGTATCTAATACATAATACATCTATATATCCACTCAGCAGTAATACATCTATATACCCACTCAGCAGTAAAACATCTATATACCCACTCAGCAGTAAAACATCTATATACCCACTCAGCATTAAAACATCTATATATCCACTCAGCAGTAAAACATCTATATACCCACTCAGCAGTAATACATCTATATACCCACTCAGCATTAAAACATCTATATACCCACTCAGCAGTAATACATCTATATACCCACTCAGCAGTAATACATCTATATACCCACTCAGCAGTAATACATCTATATACCCACTCAGCATTAAAACATCTATATACCCACTCAGCAGTAATACATCTATATACCCACTCAGCAGTAATACATCTATATACCCACTCAGCAGTAAAACATCTATATACCCACTCACCATTAAAACATCTATATACCCACTCAGCATTAAAACATCTATATACCCACTCAGCATTAAAACATCTATATACCCACTCAGCAGTAATACATTTATATACCCACTCAGCAGTAATACATTTATATACCCACTCAGCAGTAATACACCTATATACCCACTCAGCAGTATATACCCACTCAGCAGTAATACATCTATATACCCACTCAGCAGTAATACATCTATATACCCACTCAGCAGTATATACCCACTCAGCAGTAATACATCTATATACCCACTCAGCATTAAAACATCTATATATCCACTCAGCAGTAATACATCTATATACCCACTCAGCAGTAATACATCTATATACCCACTCAGCAGTAATACATCTATATACCCACTCAGCAGTAAAACATCTATATACCCACTCAGCAGTAATACATCTATATACCCACTCAGCAGTAAAACATCTATATACCCACTCAGCAGTAATACATCTATATACCCACTCAGCAGTATACATCTATATACCCACTCAGCAGTAAAACATCTATATACCCACTCAGCAGTATATACCCACTCAGCAGTTAAACATCTATATACCCACTCAGCAGTAATACACCTATATACCCACTCAGCAGTAATACATCTATATACCCACTCAGCAGTAATACATCTATATACCCACTCAGCAGTATATACCCACTCAGCAGTAAAACATCTATATACCCACTCAGCAGTAATACATCTATATACCCACTCAGCAGTTATACATCTATATACCCACTCAGCAGTAAAACATCTATATACCCACTCAGCAGTAATACATCTATATACCCACTCAGCAGTAAAACATCTATATACCCACTCAGCAGTAAAACATCTATATACCCACTCAGCAGTAAAACATCTATATACCCACTCAGCAGTAATACATCTATATACCCACTCAGCAGTAAAACATCTATATACCCACTCAGCAGTAATACATCTATATACCCACTCAGCAGTAATACATCTATATACCCACTCAGCAGTATATACCCACTCAGCAGTAATACATCTATATACCCACTCAGCAGTATATACCCACTCAGCAGTAATACATCTATATACCCACTCAGCAGTAAAACATCTATATATCCACTCAGCAGTAAAACATCTATATACCCACTCAGCAGTAAAACATCTATATACCCACTCAGCAGTATATACCCACTCAGCATTAAAACATCTATATACCCACTCAGCAGTAAAACATCTATATATCCACTCAGCAGTAAAACATCTATATACCCATTCAGCAGTATATACCCACTCAGCATTAAAACATCTATATACCCACTCAGCAGTAAAACATCTATATATCCACTCAGCAGTAAAACATCTATATACCCACTCAGCAGTGTATACCCACTCAGCAGTAAAACATCTATATACCCACTCAGCAGTATATACCCACTTAGCAGTAAAACATCTATATACCCACTCAGCAGTAATACATCTATATACCCACTCAGCAGTAAAACATCTATATATCCACTCAGCAGTAAAACATCTATATACCCACTCAGCAGTAAAACATCTATATACCCACTCAGCAGTAAAACATCTATATACCCACTCAGCAGTAATACATCTATATACCCACTCAGCAGTAAAACATCTATATACCCACTCAGCAGTATATACCCACTCAGTAGTAACACATCTATATACCCACTCAGCAGTAAAACATCTATATACCCACTCAGTAGTAATACATCTTTATATCCACTCAGCAGTAAAACATCTATATACCCACTCAGCAGTAATACATCTATATACCCACTCAGCATTAAAACATCTATATACCCACTCAGCAGTAATACATCTATATACCCACTCAGCAGTAATACATCTATATACCCACTCAGCAGTATATACCCACTCAGCAGTAATACATCTATATATCCACTCAGCAGTAAAACATCTATATACCCACTCAGCAGTAATACATCTATATATCCACTCAGCAGTAAAACATCTATATACCCACTCAGCAGTAATACATCTATATACCCACTCAGCATTAAAACATCTATATACCCACTCAGCAGTAAACATCTATATACCCACTCAGCAGTAATACATCTATATACCCACTCAGCAGTAAAACATCTATATACCCACTCAGCAGTATATACCCACTCAGCAGTAATACATCTATATACCCACTCAGCAGTAATACATCTATATACCCACTCAGCAGTAATACATCTATATACCCACTCAGCAGTAATACATCTATATATCCACTCAGCAGTAAAACATCTATATACCCACTCAGCAGTATATACCCACTCAGCAGTAATACATCTATATATCCACTCAGCAGTAAAACATCCATATACCCACTCAGCAGTTATACATCTATATACCCACTCAGCAGTAATACATCTATATACCCACTCAGCAGTAATACATCTATATACCCATTCAGCAGTAAAACATCTATATACCCACTCAGCAGTAAAACATCTATATACCCACTCAGCATTAAAACATCTATATACCCACTCAGCAGTAATACATTTATATACCCATTCAGCAGTAATACATTTATATACCCACTCAGCAGTAAAACATCTATATACCCACTCAGCAGTAACCCACTCAGCAGTAAAACATCTATATACCCACTCAGCAGTAAAACATCTATATACCCACTCAGCAGTATATACCCACTCAGCAGTAATACATCTATATACCCACTCAGCAGTAAAACATCTATATATCCCACTCAGCAGTAAAACATCTATATACCCACTCAGCAGTAATACATCTATATACCCACTCAGCATTAAAACATCTATATATCCACTCAGCAGTAAACATCTATATACCCACTCAGCAGTAATACATCTATATACCCACTCAGCAGTAATACATCTATATACCCACTCAGCAGTAAAACATCTATATACCCACTCAGCAGTAAAACATCTATATACCCACTCAGCAGTAAAACATCTATATACCCACTCAGCAGTAAAACATCTATATACCCACTCAGCAGTAAAACATCTATATACCCACTCAGCAGTAATACATCTATATACCCACTCAGCAGTATATACCCACTCAGCAGTATATACCCACTCAGCAGTAATACATCTATATACCCACTCAGCAGTATATACCCACTCAGCAGTAATACATCTATATACCCACTCAGCAGTAAAACATCTATATACCCACTCAGCAGTAATACATCTATATACCCACTCAGCAGTAAAACATCTATATACCCACTCAGCAGTAATACATCTACCCACTCAGCAGTAAAACATCTATATACCCACTCAGCAGTAATACATCTATATACCCACTCAGCAGTAATACATCTATATACCCACTCAGCAGTATATACCCACTCAGCAGTAATACATCTATATACCCACTCAGCAGTATATACCCACTCAGCAGTAATACATCTATATACCCACTCAGCAGTAAAACATCTATATATCCACTCAGCAGTAAAACATCTATATACCCACTCAGCAGTAAAACATCTATATACCCACTCAGCAGTAATACCCACAGCATCATCTATATACCCACTCAGCAGTAAAACATCTATATATCCCACTCAGCAGTAAAACATCTATATACCCACTCAGCAGTATATACCCACTCAGCATTAAAACATCTATATACCCACTCAGCAGTAAAACATCTATATATCCACTCAGCAGTAAAACATCTATATACCCATTCAGCAGTGTATACCCACTCAGCAGTAAAACATCTATATACCCACTCAGCAGTATATACCCACTCAGCAGTAAAACATCTATATACCCACTCAGCAGTAATACATCTATATACCCACTCAGCAGTAAAACATCTATATACCACTCAGCAGTAAAACATCTATATACCCACTCAGCAGTAAAACATCTATATACCCACTCAGCAGTAAAACATCTATATACCCACTCAGCAGTAATACATCTATATACCCACTCAGCAGTAAAACATCTATATACCCACTCAGCAGTATATACCCACTCAGTAGTAACATCTATATACCCACTCAGCAGTAAAACATCTATATACCCACTCAGCAGTAATACATCTATATACCCACTCAGCAGTAAAACATCTATATACCCACTCAGCAGTAATACATCTATATACCCACTCAGCATTAAAACATCTATATACCCACTCAGCAGTAATACATCTATATACCCACTCAGCAGTAATACATCTATATACCCACTCAGCAGTATATACCCACTCAGCAGTAATACATCTATATATCCACTCAGCAGTAAAACATCTATATACCCACTCAGCAGTAATACATCTATATACCACTCAGCAGTAAAACATCTATATACCCACTCAGCAGTAATACATCTATATACCCACTCAGCATTAAAACATCTATATACCCACTCAGCAGTAAAACATCTATATACCCACTCAGCAGTAATACATCTATATACCCACTCAGCAGTAAAACATCTATATACCCACTCAGCAGTAATACATCTATATACCCACTCAGCAGTAATACATCTATATACCCACTCAGCAGTAATACATCTATATACCCACTCAGCAGTAATACATCTATATACCCACTCAGCAGTAATACATCTATATATCCACTCAGCAGTAAAACATCTATATACCCACTCAGCAGTAATACATCTATATACCCACTCAGCAGTAATACATCTATATACCCACTCAGCAGTAAAACATCTATATATACCCACTCAGCAGTAATACATCTATATACCCACTCAGCAGTTATACATCTATATACCCACTCAGCAGTAATACATCTATATACCCACTCAGCAGTAAAACATCTATATACCCACTCAGCAGTAAAACATCTATATACCCACTCAGCAGTAAAACATCTATATACCCACTCAGCAGTAAAACATCTATATACCCACTCAGCAGTAATACATCTATATACCCACTCAGCAGTAAAACATCTATATACCCACCAGCAGTATATACCCACTCAGCAGTAAAACATCTATATACCCACTCAGCAGTAAAACATCTATATACCCACTCAGCAGTATATACCCACTCAGCAGTAATACATCTATATACCCACTCAGCATTAAAACATCTATATATCCACTCAGCAGTAAAACATCTATATACCCACTCAGCAGTAATACATCTATATACCCACTCAGCAGTAAAACATCTATATATCCACTCAGCAGTAAAACATCTATATACCCACTCAGCAGTAATACATCTATATACCCACTCAGCAGTAATACATCTATATACCCACTCAGCAGTAAAACATCTATATACCCACTCAGCAGTAAAACATCTATATACCCACTCAGCAGTAAACATCTATATACCCACTCAGCAGTAAACATCTATATACCCACTCAGCAGTAAAACATCTATATACCCACTCAGCAGTAAAACATCTATATACCCACTCAGCAGTAATACATCTATATACCCACTCAGCAGTATATACCCACTCAGTATATACCCACTCAGCAGTAATACATCTATATACCCACTCAGCAGTATATACCCACTCAGCAGTAATACATCTATATACCCACTCAGCAGTAAAACATCTATATACCCACTCAGCAGTAATACATCTATATACCCACTCAGCAGTAATACATCTATATACCCACTCAGCAGTAATACATCTATATACCCACTCAGCAGTATATACCCACTCAGCAGTAATACATCTATATACCCACTCAGCAGTATATACCCACTCAGCAGTAATACATCTATATACCCACTCAGCAGTAAAACATCTATATACCCACTCAGCAGTAATACATCTATATACCCACTCAGCAGTAAAACATCTATATACCCACTCAGCAGTAAAATCTATGTACCCACTCAGCATTAAAACATCTATATACCCACTCAGCAGTAAAACATCTATATACCCACTCAGCAGTATACATCTATATACCCACTCAGCAGTAAAACATCTATATACCCACTCAGCAGTAAAACATCTATATACCCACTCAGCAGTATATTCCCACTCAGCAGTAAAACATCTCTAATGGTCCAGGGCTCATCATGCAGTCTGTGTCACCCTGGTCTCTATATACCCACTCAGCAGTAAAACATCTCTGATGGTCCAGGGCTCATCATGCAGTCTGTGTCACCCTGGTCTCTATATACCCACTCAGCAGTAAAACATCTCTGATGGTCCAGGGCTCATCATGCAGTCTGTGTCACCCTGGTCTCTATATACCCACTCAGCAGTAAAACATCTCTGATGGTCCAGGGCTCATCATGCAGTCTGTGTCACCCTGGTCTCTATATACCCACTCAGCAGTAAAACATCTCTGATGGTCCAGGGCTCATCATGCAGTCTGTGTCACCCTGGTCTCTATATTCCCACTCAGTTCTTCAGCCGTTCGCTATCGTTTTCCTCCCTAACAGAAACCTAATCCATTCAGGGGAATGCTCTACAGTGTCAGGAGGGGGTTACTGAGAGATCGCCTGTTATTGAGGAGGAGCATTTAGCCTCTTCCTCAGTTGGCAGAGCTCCAAGTCCTATCAGCTTCCTGTCAGGGATCCCTGTGTGTGTGTGTGTGTGTGTGTGTGTGTGTGTGTGTGTGTGTGTGTGTGTGTGTGTGTGTGTGTGTGTGTGTGTGTGTGTGTGTGTGTGTGAACGATCCAGCCACCCTCATCTCCTTCTACAGTGTAATAGACCCTCTCATCTCCTTCTACAGTGTAATATACCCTCATCTCCTTCTACAGTGTAATATACCCTCATCTCCTTCTACAGTGTAATAGACCCTCATCTCCTTCTACAGTGTAATAGACCATTATCTCCTTCTACAGTGTAATAGACCCTCATCTCCTTCTACAGTGTAATAGACCATTATCTCCTTCTACAGTGTAATAGACCCTCTCATCTCCTTCTACAGTGTAATAGACCCTCATCTCCTTCTACAGTGTAATAGACCATTATCTCCTTCTACAGTGTAATAGACCATTATCTCCTTCTACAGTGTAATAGACCCTCATCTCCTTCTACAGTGTAATAGACCATTATCTCCTTCTACAGTGTAATAGACCATTATCTCCTTCTACAGTGTAATAGACCCTCATCTCCTTCTACAGTGTAATAGACCATTATCTCCTTCTACAGTGTAATAGACCCTCTCATCTCCTTCTACAGTGTAATAGACCATTATCTCCTTCTACAGTGTAATAGACCATTATCTCCTTCTACAGTGTAATAGACCCTCATCTCCTTCTACAGTGTAATAGACCCTCTTCTCCTTCTACAGTGTAATAGACCCTCATCTCCTTCTACAGTGTAATAGACCCTTTCATCTCCTTCTACAGTAATAGACCCTCATCTCCTTCTACAGTGTAATAGACCCTCATCTCCTTCTACAGTGTAATAGACCCTCATCTCCTTCTACAGTGTAATAGACCCTCATCTCCTTCTACAGTGTAATAGACCATTATCTCCTTCTACAGTGTAATAGACCCTCATCTCCTTCTACAGTGTAATAGACCATTATCTCCTTCTACAGTGTAATAGACCATCATCTCCTTCTACAGTGTAATAGACCATTATCTCCTTCTACAGTGTAATAGACCATCATCTCCTTCTACAGTGTAATAGACCCTCTCATCTCCTTCTACAGTGTAATAGACCATTATCTCCTTCTACAGTGTAATAGACCATTATCTCCTTCTACAGTGTAATAGACCCTTATCTCCTTCTACAGTGTAATAGACCATTATCTCCTTCTACAGTGTAATAGACCCTCATCTCCTTCTACAGTGTAATAGACCCTCTCATCTCCTTCTACAGTGTAATAGACCCTCATCTCCTTCTACAGTGTAATAGACCATTATCTCCTTCTACAGTGTAATAGACCCTCATCTCCTTCTACAGTGTAATAGACCATTATCTCCTTCTACAGTGTAATAGACCCTCTCATCTCCTTCTACAGTGTAATAGACCCTCATCTCCTTCTACAGTGTAATAGACCATTATCTCCTTCTACAGTGTAATAGACCATTATCTCCTTCTACAGTGTAATAGACCATTATCTCCTTCTACAGTGTAATAGACCATTATCTCCTTCTACAGTGTAATAGACCCTCTCATCTCCTTCTACAGTGTAATAGACCCTCTCATCTCCTTCTACAGTGTAATAGACCATTATCTCCTTCTACAGTGTAATAGACCCTTTCATCTCCTTCTACAGTGTAATAGACCCTCATCTCCTTCTACAGTGTAATAGACCCTCATCTCCTTCTACAGTGTAATAGACCATTATCTCCTTCTACAGTGTAATAGACCCTCTCATCTCCTTCTACAGTGTAATAGACCCTCATCTCCTTCTACAGTGTAATAGACCATTATCTCCTTCTACAGTGTAATAGACCATTATCTCCTTCTACAGTGTAATAGACCCTCATCTCCTTCTACATCCATTATCTCCTTCTACAGTGTAATAGACCCTCATCTCCTTCTACAGTGTAATAGACCCTCATCTCCTTCTACAGTGTAATAGACCCTTATCTCCTTCTACAGTGTAATAGACCATTATCTCCTTCTACAGTGTAATAGACCATTATCTCCTTCTACAGTGTAATAGACCCTCATCTCCTTCTACAGTGTAATAGACCATCATCTCCTTCTACAGTGTAATAGACCATCATCTCCTTCTACAGTGTAATAGACCCTCATCTCCTTCTACAGTGTAATAGACCCTCTCATCTCCTTCTACAGTGTAATAGACCCTCTCATCTCCTTCTACAGTGTAATAGACCCTCATCTCCTTCTACAGTGTAATAGACCATTATCTCCTTCTACAGTGTAATAGACCCTCATCTCCTTCTACAGTGTAATAGACCCTCATCTCCTTCTACAGTGTAATAGACCCTCATCTCCTTCTACAGTGTAATAGACCATATCTCCTTCTACAGTGTAATAGACCCTCATCTCCTTCTACAGTGTAATAGACCCTTATCTCCTTCTACAGTGTAATAGACCCTTTCATCTCCTTCTACAGTAATAGACCCTCATCTCCTTCTACAGTGTAATAGACCCTCTCTTAAGCACCAATTCATGAGTATCCTGAAGGAATGCTGAACAGGGTGAGGGGCTCTATAAAGTCCTATATTTCAAGAGTATCCTGAAGGAATGCTGAACAGGGTGAGGGGCTCTTTAAATTCCTATATTTCAAGAGTATCCTGAACGAATGCTGAACAGGGTGAGGGGCTCTATAAAGTCCTATATTTCAAGAGTATCCTGAACGAATGCTGAACAGGGTGAGGGGCTCTATAAAGTCCTATATTTCAAGAGTATCCTGAACGAATGCTGAACAGGGTGAGGGGCTCTATAAAGTCCTATATTTCATGAGTATCCTGAACGAATGCTGAACAGGGTGAGGGGCTCTATAAAGTCCTATATTTCAAGAGTATCCTGAACGAATGCTGAACAGGGTGAGGGGCTCTTTAAATTCCTCTTATTAGATATATATTTATTATAGGTGTAATGTAGTGTCTGTATTGTAGATATATATTTATAATAGGTGGAATGTAGTGTCTGTATTGTAGATATATATTTATTATAGGTGTAATGTAGTGTCTGTATTGTAGATATGCTTTATTATAGGTGGAATGTAGTGTCTGTATTGTAGATATATATTTATAATAGGTGTAATGTAGTGTCTGTATTGTAGATATGCTTTATTATAGGTGTAATGTAGTGTCTGTATTGTAGATATATATTTATTATAGGTGGAATGTAGTGTCTGTATTGTAGATATGTATTTATTATAGGGGAATGTAGTGTCTGTATTGTAGATATATATGTATTATAGGTGGAATGTAGTGTCTGTATTGTAGATATATATTTATTATAGGTGTAATGTAGTGTCTGTATTGTAGATATGTATTTATTATAGGTGGAATGTAGTGTCTGTATTGTAGATATATATGTATTATAGGTGGAATGTAGTGTCTGTATTGTAGATATATATTTATTATAGGTG
>NW_024609388.1:0-15000 GCF_018296145.1 Oncorhynchus tshawytscha | reverse complement strand
AATGACTACAGTACTATGATGTGATGTTATTTTGCTGTAAATGGGTGTGGTATATGCAGATTTAAACGTTGTATATGATGTTGCAGAACGTATCAGAGACTGAGATGATGTAAAGGGGTGTGGTATATGCAGATTTAAATGTTGTATATGATGTTGCAGAACGTATCAGAGACTGAGATGATGTAAAGGGGTGTGGTATATGCAGATTTAAACGTTGTATATGATGTTGCAGAACGTATCAGAGACTGAGATGATGTAAAGGGGTGTGGTATATGCAGATTTAAACGTTGTATATGATGTTGCAGAACGTATCAGAGACTGAGATGATGTAAAGGGGTGTGGTATATGCAGATTTAAACGTTGTATATGATGTTGCAGAACGTATCAGAGACTGAGATGTGGTGTCGTATTCCATCATGACTTACCCAGTCAGTCAGCCAGTCAGTCAGTCAGTCAGTCAGTCAGTCAGTCAGTCAGTCAGCCAGCCACACGTATCAGAGACTGAGATGCGGTGTCGTATTCCATCATGACTTGCATTTCTGTAATTAACTTTTTATAATCACCTTTCTATCTATGAATAACTTGGCTAATTAAATTGTTCTCTCTCTGAGCCAGAAGTGTATTCAAGGGCAGTACTGGGAGTCAGGGAGCCCAGAAACAATCAGTTGGTCGGTCTATCTGCCAGGAGTCAGGGAGCCCAGAAACAATCAGTTGGCCGGTCTATCTGCCAGGAGTCAGGGAGCCCAGAAACAATCAGTTGGTCGGTCTATCTGCCAGGAGTCAGGGAGCCCAGAAACAATCAGTTGGCCGGTCTAACTGCCAGGAGTCAGGGAGCCCAGAAACAATCAGTTGGTCGGTCTATCTGCCAGGAGTCAGGGAGCCCAGAAACAATCAGTTGGTC
The DNA here is from genome assembly GCF_018296145.1 of Oncorhynchus tshawytscha. Taxonomy (NCBI): domain Eukaryota; kingdom Metazoa; phylum Chordata; class Actinopteri; order Salmoniformes; family Salmonidae; genus Oncorhynchus; species Oncorhynchus tshawytscha. The sequence continues at coordinate 14,099 of NW_024609388.1, read as the reverse complement.
GGTCTATCTGCCAGGAGTCAGGGAGCCCAGAAACAATCAGTTGGTCGGTCTATCTGCCAGGAGTCAGAGAGCCCAGAAACAATCAGTTGGCAGTCTAACTGCCAGGAGTCAGGGAGCCCAGAAACAATCAGTTGGTCGGTCTATCTGCCAGGAGTCAGGGAGCCCAGAAACAATCAGTTGGTCGGTCTATCTGCCAGGAGTCAGGGAGCCCAGAAACAATCAGTTGGTCGGTCTATCTGCCAGGAGTCAGGGAGCCCAGAAACAATCAGTTGGTCGGTCTATCTGCCAGGAGTCAGGGAGCCCAGAAACAATCAGTTGGTCGGTCTATCTGCCAGGAGTCAGGGAGCCCAGAAACAATCAGTTGGTCGGTCTATCTGCCAGGAGTCAGGGAGCCCAGAAACAATCAGTTGGCCGGTCTAACTGCCAGGAGTCAGGAGCCCAGAAACAATCAGTTGGTCGGTCTATCTGCCAGGAGTCAGGGAGCCCAGAAACAATCAGTTGGTCGGTCTATCTGCCAGGAGTCAGGGAGCCCAGAAACAATCAGTCGGTGGGTCGGTCGGTCAGTCAGTCAGCCAGTCAGTCAGTCAGCCAGTTAGTCAGTCAGTCAGTCAGTCAGTTAGTCAGTTACCCAGTCAGCCAGTCAGTCAGTCAGTCAGTCAGCCAGCCAGTCAGCCAGCCAGTCAGTTAGTCAGCCAGCCAGTCAGTTACCCAGTCAGCCAGTCAGCCAGCCAGTCAGCCAGTCTGTCAGTCAGTCAGTTAGTCAGTCAGTCAGCCAGTCAGTCAGTCAGTCAGTCAGTCAGTTAGTCAGTCAGTCAGTCAGTCAGTTAGTCAGTTACCCAGTCAGCCAGTCAGCCAGTCAGTCAGCCAGTCAGTCAGTCATTCAATCATTCAGTCAGTCAGTCAGTCAGTCAGTCAGTCAGTCAGTCAGTCAGTCAGTCAGTCAGTCAGTTAGTCAGCCAGCCAGTCAGTTAGTCAGTTACCCAGTCAGCCAGCCAGTCAGTCAGTCAGTCAGTCAGTTAGTCAGTCACCCAGTCAGTCAGTCAGTCACCCAGTCAGTCACCCAGCCAGTCAGTCAGTCACCCAGTCAGTCAGTCAGTCAGTCAGTTAGTCAGTTACCCAGTCAGTCAGTCAGTTAGTCAGTCAGTCAGTTATCAGTCACCCAGTCAGTCACCCAGCCAGTCAGTCAGTCAGTTAGTCACCCAATCAGTCAGTCAGTTACCCAGTCAGTCAGCCAGCCATTCAGTCAGCCAGCCAGTCAGCCAGCCAGCCAGTCAGTCAGTCACCCAGTCAATCAGCCAGCCAGCCAGCCAGTCAATCAGTCACCCAGTCAGTCAGTCAGCCAGCCAGCCAGTCAAACAGTTAGCCAGTCCATCAGTCAGTAAACGAGCCAGAGAGATACAGGGAGTCAGGCTGAAGGAGAGATGGGGGGGGTAGAGATACAGAGAGGCAGGTAGAAGGAGAGGTGGGGGGGGGGTAGAGATACTGAGAGGCAGGTAGAAGGAGAGGTGGGGGGGGTAGATATACAGAGAGGTAGGTAGAAGGAGAGGTGGGGGTAGAGATACAGAGAGGCAGGTAGAAGGAGAGGTGGGGGGTAGAGATACAGAGAGATACAGAGAGGCAGGTAGAAGGAGAGGTGGGGGGTAGAGATACAGAGAGATACAGAGAGGCAGGTAGAAGGAGAGGTGGGGGTAGAGATACAGAGAGATACAGAGAGGCAGGTAGAAGGAGAGGTGGGGGGTAGAGATACAGAGAGGCAGGTAGAGGGAGAGGTGGGGGTAGAGATACAGAGAGGCAGGTAGAAGGAGAGGTGGGGGTAGAGATGCAGAGAGTCAGGTAGAAGGAGAGGTGGGGGGGTAGAGATACAGAGAGATACAGAGAGGCAGGTAGAAGGAGAGGTGGGGGGTAGAGATACAGAGAGGCAGGTAGAGGGAGAGGATGTGACTGTGTGTAGACGGAAAGTGCGTAAAGATAAAAGACCAAGAGAGATTGGAAGAGAAGCAGCAAGTGTGAGAGCTCAACATTTAATTAGTAAACCGTGCACAGCACTCCCAGCATGCTGAAGAGTGAGCAGGGAAAGGAGAAGAGAACATGTAACTGAATAGCTTCAGTAGTTACAGTCTAACAGAATTACAGCTATGATGGAGGGACCAGGTTAGTACTGACTGATGGAGGAACCAGGTTAGTAATGACTGATGGAGGAACCAGGTTAGTACTGACTGATGGAGGGACCAGGTTAGTAATGACTGATGGAGGGACCAGGTTAGTAATGACTGATGGAGGGACCAGGTTAGTACTGACTGATGGAGGGACCAGGTTAGTACTGACTGATGGAGGGACCAGGTTAGTACTGACTGATGGAGGGACCAGGTTAGTAATGACTGATGGAGGGACCAGGTTAGTACTGACTGATGGAGAGACCAGGTTAGTACTGACTGATGGAGGGACCAGGTTAGTAATGACTGATGGAGAGACCAGGTTAATAATGACTGATGGAGAGACCAGGTTAGTAATGACTGATGGAGAGACCAGGTTAGTAATGACTGATGGAGAGACCAGGTTAATAATGACTGATGGAGGGGCCAGGTTAGTAATGACTGATGGAGGGACCAGGTTAATAATGACTGATGGAGAGACCAGGTTAGTAATGACTGATGGAGGGACCAGGTTAGTAATGACTGATGGAGGGACCAGGTTAGTACTGACTGATGGAGGGACCAGGTTAGTAATGACTGATGGAGGAACCAGGTTAGTAATGACTGATGGAGAGACCAGGTTAATAATGACTGATGGAGGAACCAGGTTAGTAATGACTGATGGAGAGACCAGGTTAATAATGACTGATGGAGGGACCAGGTTAGTAATGACTGATGGAGGAACCAGGTTAGTACTGACTGATGGAGGGACCAGGTTAGTAATGACTGATGGAGGGACCAGGTTAGTAATGACTGATGGAGAGACCAGGTTAATAATGACTGATGGAGGAACCAGGTTAGTAATGACTGATGGAGGGACCAGGTTAGTAATGACTGATGGAGGGACTAGGTTAGTAATGACTGATGGAGGGACCAGGTTAGTAATGACTGATGGAGAGACCAGGTTAATAATGACTGATGGAGGAACCAGGTTAGTAATGACTGATGGAGGGACCAGGTTAGTAATGACTGATGGAGGGACCAGGTTAGTAATGACTGATGGAGAGACCAGGTTAGTAATGACTGATGGAGAGACCAGGTTAATAATGACTGATGGAGGGGCCAGGTTAGTAATGACTGATGGAGGGACCAGGTTAATAATGACTGATGGAGGAACCAGGTTAGTAATGACTGATGGAGGGACCAGGTTAGTAATGACTGATGGAGGGACCAGGTTAGTAATGACTGATGGAGAGACCAGGTTAGTAATGACTGATGGAGGGGCCAGGTTAGTAAAGACTGATGGAGGGACCAGGTTAATAATGACTGATGGAGGAACCAGGTTAGTAATGACTGATGGAGGGACCAGGTTAGTAATGACTGATGGAGAGACCAGGTTAATAATGACTGATGGAGGGACCAGGTTAGTAATGACTGATGGAGGAACCAGGTTAGTAATGACTGATGGAGGGACCAGGTTAGTAATGACTGATGGAGGGACCAGGTTAGTAATGACTGATGGAGAGACCAGGTTAATAATGACTGATGGAGGAACCAGGTTAGTAATGACTGATGGAGGGACCAGGTTAGTAATGACTGATGGAGGGACTAGGTTAGTAATGACTGATGGAGGGACCAGGTTAGTAATGACTGATGGAGAGACCAGGTTAATAATGACTGATGGAGGAACCAGGTTAGTAATGACTGATGGAGGGACCAGGTTAGTAATGACTGATGGAGAGACCAGGTTAATAATGACTGATGGAGGGGCCAGGTTAGTAATGACTGATGGAGGGACCAGGTTAATAATGACTGATGGAGAGACCAGGTTAGTAATGACTGATGGAGGGACCAGGTTAGTAATGATTGATGGAGGGACCAGGTTAGTACTGACTGATGGAGGGACCAGGTTAGTAATGACTGATGGAGGAACCAGGTTAGTAATGACTGATGGAGAGACCAGGTTAATAATGACTGATGGAGGAACCAGGTTAGTAATGACTGATGGAGAGACCAGGTTAATAATGACTGATGGAGGGACCAGGTTAGTAATGACTGATGGAGGAACCAGGTTAGTACTGACTGATGGAGGGACCAGGTTAGTAATGACTGATGGAGGGACCAGGTTAGTAATGACTGATGGAGAGACCAGGTTAATAATGACTGATGGAGGAACCAGGTTAGTAATGACTGATGGAGGGACCAGGTTAGTAATGACTGATGGAGGGACCAGGTTAGTAATGACTGATGGAGGGACCAGGTTAGTAATGACTGATGGAGAGACCAGGTTAATAATGACTGATGGAGGAACCAGGTTAGTAATGACTGATGGAGGGACCAGGTTAGTAATGACTGATGGAGGGACCAGGTTAGTAATGACTGATGGAGAGACCAGGTTAGTAATGACTGATGGAGAGACCAGGTTAATAATGACTGATGGAGGGGCCAGGTTAGTAATGACTGATGGAGGGACCAGGTTAATAATGACTGATGGAGGAACCAGGTTAGTAATGACTGATGGAGGGACCAGGTTAGTAATGACTGATGGAGGGACCAGGTTAGTAATGACTGATGGAGAGACCAGGTTAGTAATGACTGATGGAGGGGCCAGGTTAGTAAAGACTGATGGAGGGACCAGGTTAATAATGACTGATGGAGGAACCAGGTTAGTAATGACTGATGGAGGACCAGGTTAGTAATGACTGATGGAGAGACCAGGTTAATAATGACTGATGGAGGGACCAGGTTAGTAATGACTGATGGAGGAACCAGGTTAGTAATGACTGATGGAGGGACCAGGTTAGTAATGACTGATGGAGGGACCAGGTTAGTAATGACTGATGGAGAGACCAGGTTAATAATGACTGATGGAGGAACCAGGTTAGTAATGACTGATGGAGGGACCAGGTTAGTAATGACTGATGGAGGGACTAGGTTAGTAATGACTGATGGAGGGACCAGGTTAGTAATGACTGATGGAGAGACCAGGTTAATAATGACTGATGGAGGAACCAGGTTAGTAATGACTGATGGAGAGACCAGGTTAGTAATGACTGATGGAGGGACCAGGTTAGTAATGACTGATGGAGAGACCAGGTTAGTAATGACTGATGGAGAGACCAGGTTAATAATGACTGATGGAGGGGCCAGGTTAGTAATGACTGATGGAGGGACCAGGTTAATAATGACTGATGGAGGAACCAGGTTAGTAATGACTGATGGAGGGACCAGGTTAGTAATGACTGATGGAGAGACCAGGTTAGTAATGACTGATGGAGAGACCAGGTTAGTAATGACTGATGGAGGGACCAGGTTAGTAATGACTGATGGAGAGACCAGGTTAGTAATGACTGATGGAGGAACCAGGTTAGTAATGACTGATGGAGGGGCCAGGTTAGTAATGACTGATGGAGAGACCAGGTTAGTAATGACTGATGGAGGAAGTAGGTTAGTAATGACTGATGGAGAGACCGGGTTAGTAATGACTGATGGAGGGACCAGGTTAGTAATGACTGATGGAGGGACCAGGTTAGTACTGACTGATGGAGGGACCAGGTTACCTCTCCTCATCTCCTCTCCACCTCTCCTCAGCCCCTCTATAATTCTCATCAGCCCCTCTCCACATCTCCTCAGCCCCTCCCTTCCTCTCCTCAGCCCTTCTCTATCTCTCCTCAGTCCCTCTCAGCCTCTCCTCCTCCTCAGCCCCTCTCAGCCCCTCTCCTCTCCTCAGCCCCTCTCTACCTCTCCTCAGCCCCTCTCAGCCTCTCCTCAGCCTCTCCTCAGCCCCTCTCAGTCTCTCCTCAGCCCCTCTCCACCTCTCCTCAGCCCCTCTCTACCTCCTCAGCCCTTCTCCACCTCTCCTCAGCCCCTTTCCACCTCTCCTCATTCCCTCTCCACCTCTCCTCAGCCCCTCTCTACCTCTCCTCAGCTCCTCCCTATCTCTCCTCAGTCCCTCTCAGCCTCTCCTCAGCCCCTCTCTATCTCTCCTCAGCCCCTCTCCACCTCTCCACCTCTCCTCAGCCCCTCTCTATCTCTCCTCAGCCCCTCTCTACCTCTCCTCAGCTCCTCCCTATCTCTCCTCAGCCCCTCTCTATCTCTCCTCAGCCCCTCTCCACCTCTCCACCTCTCCTCAGCCCCTCTCCACCTCTCCTCAGCCCCTCTCTCTCTCTCCTCAGCCCCTCTCCACCTCTCCTCAGCCCCTCTCTATCTCTCCTCAGCCCCTCTCTACCTCTCCTCAGCCCCTCTCTACCTCTCCTCAGCTCCTCCCTATCTCTCCTCAGTCCCTCTCAGCCTCTCCTCAGCCCCTCTCTATCTCTCCTCAGCCCCTCTCCACCTCTCCACCTCTCCTCAGCCCCTCTCTATCTCTCCTCAGCCCCTCTCTATCTCTCCTCAGCCCCTCTCCACCTCTCCACCTCTCCTCAGCCCCTCTCTATCTCTCCTCAGCCCCTCTCTATCTCTCCTCAGCCCCTCTCCACCTCTCCACCTCTCCTCAGCCCCTCTCTCTCTCTCAGCTCCTCTCTCTCCTCAGCCCCTCTCTATCTCTCCTCAGCCCCTCTCCACCTCTCCACCTCTCCTCAGCTCCTCTCTATCTCTCCTCAGCCCCTCTCTATCTCTCCTCAGCCCCTCTCTATCTCTCCTCAGCCCCTCTCCACCTCAGCCCCACCTCTCCTCAGCCCCTCTCTATCTCTCCTCAGCCCCTCTCCACCTCTCCACCTCTCCACCTCAGCCCCTCTCTATCTCTCCTCAGCCCCTCTCCACCTCTCCTCAGCCCCTCTCCACCTCTCCTCAGCCCCTCTCTACCTCTCCTCAGCCCCTCCTCTCCTCAGCCCCTCTCTACCTCTCCTCAGCCCTCTCCTATCTCTCCTCAGCCCCTCTCTAGCCTCTCCTCAGCCCCTCTCTACCTCTCCTCAGCCCCTCTCTCTCTCAGCCCCTCTCTATCTCTCCTCAGCCCCTCTCCACCTCTCCTCAGCCCCTCTCTATCTCTCCTCAGCCCCTCTCTACCTCTCCTCAGCCCCTCTCTACCTCTCCTCAGCCCCTCTACCTCTCCTCAGCCCCTCTCTACCTCTCCTCAGCCCCTCTCTACCTCTCCTCAGCCCCTCTCTATCTCTCCTCAGCCCCTCTCTACCTCTCCTCAGCCCCTCTCTACCTCTCCTCAGCTCCTCCCTATCTCTCCTCAGCCCCTCTCCACCTCTCCTCAGCCCCTCTCTACCTCTCCTCAGCCCCTCTCTACCTCTCCTCAGCTCCTCCCCCTATCTCTCCTCAGCCCCTCCCTCTCAGCCCCTCTCTATCTCTCCTCAGCCCCTCTCTATCTCTCCTCAGCCCCTCTCCACCTCTCCTCAGCCCCTCTCTACCTCTCCTCAGCCCCTCTCCACCTCTCCTCAGCCCCTCTCCACCTCTCCTCAGCCCCTCTCTACCCCTCTCCTCAGCCCCTCTCTACCTCTCCTCAGCCCCTCTCTACCTCTCCTCAGCCCCTCTCTACCTCTCCTCAGCCCCTCTCTATCTCTCCTCAGCCCCTCTCCACCTCTCCTCAGCCCTCTCTATCTCTCTCAGCCCCTCTCTACCTCTCCTCAGCCCCTCTCTACCTCTCCTCAGCCCCTCTCTACCTCTCCTCAGCCCCTCTCTACCTCTCCTCAGCCCCTCTCTACCTCTCCTCAGCCCCTCTACCTCTCCTCAGCCCCTCTCTACCTCTCCTCAGCCCCTCTCTACCTCTCCTCAGCCCCTCTCTACCTCTCCTCAGCCCCTCTCTATCTCTCCTCAGCCCCTCTCCACCTCTCCACCTCTCCTCAGCCCCTCTCTACCTCTCCTCAGCCCCTCTCTACCTCTCCTCAGCCCCTCTCTACCTCTCCTCAGCCCCTCTCTATCTCTCCTCAGCCCCTCTCTATCTCTCCTCAGCCCCTCTCTACCTCTCCTCAGCCCCTCTCTACCTCTCCTCAGCCCCTCTCTACCTCTCCTCAGCCCCTCTCTACCTCTCCTCAGCCCCTCTCTACCTCTCCTCAGCCCCTCTCTATCTCTCCTCAGCCCCTCTCTACCTCTCCTCAGCCCCTCTCTACCTCTCCTCAGCTCCTCCCTATCTCTCCTCAGCCCCTCTCCACCTCTCCTCAGCCCCTCTCTACCTCTCCTCAGCCCCTCTCTACCTCTCCTCAGCTCCTCCCTATCTCTCCTCGCTCCCTCTCAGCCCCTCTCTATCTCTCCTCAGCCCCTCTCTATCTCTCCTCAGCCCCTCTCCACCTCTCCCCTCAGCCCCTCTCTACCTCTCCTCAGCCCCTCTCCACCTCTCCTCAGCCCCTCTCCACCTCTCCTCAGCCCCTCTCTCAGCCCCTCTCCTCAGCCCCTCTCTACCTCTCCTCAGCCCCTCTCTACCTCTCCTCAGCCCCTCTCTCTATCTCTCCTCAGCCCCTCTCCACCTCTCCTCAGCCCCTCTCTATCTCTCCTCAGCCCCTCTCTACCTCTCCTCAGCCCCTCTCTACCTCTCCTCAGCCCCTCTCTACCTCTCCTCAGCCCCTCTCTACCTCTCCTCAGCCCCTCTCTATCTCTCCTCAGCCCCTCTCTACCTCTCCTCAGCCCCTCTCTACCTCTCCTCAGCTCCTCCCTATCTCTCCTCAGCCCCTCTCCACCTCTCCTCAGCCCCTCTCTACCTCTCCTCAGCCCCTCTCTACCTCTCCTCAGCTCCTCCCTATCTCTCCTCAGCTCCCTCTCAGCCCCTCTCTATCTCTCCTCAGCCCCTCTCTATCTCTCCTCAGCCCTCTCTACCTCTCCTCAGCCCCTCTCTACCTCTCCTCAGCCCCTCTCCCTCTCCTCACCTCTCCTCAGCCCCTCTCCACCTCTCCTCAGCCCCTCTCTACCTCTCCTCAGCCCCTCTCTACCTCTCCTCAGCCCTCCCTATCTCTCCCTCAGCTCCTCTCATCCTCTCTTAACCACTAGGCTACCTTACCTCATGTCTCTCATGCCTCTAGTTACCCAAGGAGATAATCACCCTGCACATATTTAGTCATTTGCTGGAGTGTCAGGAAGATGTTGCTGCAGCACAGCTGATCCGCTGGGGGATCAAGTCCGAGCTGGGGGACGCTGTGCAGTGAGATCGGGTTGACGAGCAGTGATTGGAATGACGTTGGATGATGCTGCTATGACTGTTTCTCCCAATTAAATTACTAACAGATGTTTTTTTTTTTTTTAGATGTCATTTAAGAATCAATTTGATAATTGATGTATTGGAGGTTTTGATGGGATTCTATTGATGATCCTATAGGTTATGTGATTGAAGTCATATTTAATACACTTGGGGCCTTGCAGATCAATTCCTTTTGAAATGTGGATCAATAATCCATTCAGCGTGATGCAGAGCATTACACTGGCTTGAGACATTTATAGAAACGTGTCACGTCATTTTATCTTCCATTTGACGCCACTTAATGTCCACAAGGCATTGTTAAATGGCACCCTATTCCCTACGTAGTGCACTACTTTTGACCAGGGCCCTATGGCACCCTATTCCCTAAGTAGTGCACTACTTTTGACCAGGGCCCATAGGGCTCTATAGGGAATAAGGGTGCCAGCTGAGACACAACCAATAAGTCCTGTTGGCCACAAGGGCATGTGACAGGGACACGGCTGTTTTAAAAGACGGATAGTGTTGTTTATGAAACGCTAAGAGATTCATTAAAGTCTTTATACTGGCTGGTCTGGAATCAGCTACCACTTCATACTGCTGGTCACACTGAGCAATTACTACAGGTCTGGAATCAGCTAACACTTCATACTGCTGGTCACACTGAGCAATTACTACAGGTCTGGAATCAGCTAACACTTCATACTGCTGGTCACACTGAGCAATTACTACAGGTCTGGGATCAGCTAGCACTGTATACTGGCTGGTCACACTGAGCAATTACTACAGGTCTGGAATCAGCTTATTCATTAGGAATGACTGCTGGAAACACACACACATGGATGACTGTGCTATGGAACGGTGATGAAGGAGTTTATGTCCTAGTGCCTTTTAGAGTAGAGCAGAGCAGAGCAGGCCACAGTCAGAAACAGTAGGCTCCTTTTAGAGCAGAGCAGAGCAGGCCACAGTCAGAAACAGTAGGCTCCTTTTAGAGCAGAGCAGAGCAGGCCACAGTCAGAAACAGTAGGCTCCTTTTAGAGCAGAGCAGAGCAGGCCACAGTCAGAAACAGTAGGCTCCTTTTAGAGTAGAGCAGAGCAGGCCACAGTCAGAAACAGTAGGCTCCTTTTAGAGCAGAGCAGAGCAGGCCACAGTCAGAAACAGTAGGCTCCTTTTAGAGTAGAGCAGAGCAGAGCAGGCCACAGTCAGAAACAGTAGGCTCCTTTTAGAGTAGAGCAGAGCAGGCCACAGTCAGAAACAGTAGGCTCCTTTTAGAGCAGAGCAGAGCAGGCCACAGTCAGAAACAGTAGGCTCCTTTTAGAGCAGAGCAGAGCAGGCCACAGTCAGAAACAGTAGGCTCCATTCTAAGTCATGGCTTCTGTCCTGTGTAGGCATTGTCCAGGATTGCAGTGCTGTGGACGATTCTGTAGTAGTGAATGTTGGAAGAGTAATGACTGATGTTAATTCATCACTAATGTGCTATTTGTGTTGAATTAACTCTCCTTTCCATTTATTTCATGCCAATACAGAAATTCATGATGAAGGTAAGTTCATTACCGTCTGCTGCTCCCCCTTCTGTCACTGTGTCTGATCTCCTAGCCCCTTCTGTCACTGTGTGTCTGATCTCCTAGCTCCTTCTGTCACTGTGTCTGATCTCCTAGCCCCTTCTGTCACTGTGTGTCTGATCTCCTAGCCCCTTCTGTCACTGTGTGTCTGATCTCCTAGCCCCTTCTGTCACTGTGTCTGATCTCCTAGCTCCTTCTGTCACTGTGTCTGATCTCCTTCTGTCACTGTGTCTGATCTCCTAGCTCCTTCTGCCACTGTGTGTCTGATCTCCTTCTGTCACTGTGTCTGATCTCCTAGCTCCTTCTGCCACTGTGTGTCTGATCTCCTTCTGTCACTGTGTCTGATCTCCTAGCTCCTTCTGCCACTGTGTGTCTGATCTCCTTCTGTCACTGTGTCTGATCTCCTAGCTCCTTCTGCCACTGTGTGTCTGATCTCCTTCTGTCACTGTGTCTGATCTCCTAGCTCCTTCTGCCACTGTGTGTCTGATCTCCTTCTGTCACTGTGTCTGATCTCCTAGCTCCTTCTGCCACTGTGTGTCTGATCTCCTTCTGTCACTGTGTCTGATCTCCTAGATCCTTCTGCCACTGTGTGTCTGATCTCCTAGCTCCTTCTGCCACTGTGTGTCTGATCTCCTTCTGTCACTGTGTGTCTGATCTCCTTCTGCCACTGTGTGTCTGATCTCCTTCTGCCACTGTGTGTCTGATCTCCTTCTGTCACTGTGTCTGATCTCCTAGCTCCTTCTGCCACTGTGTGTCTGATCTCCTTCTGTCACTGTCTCTGATCTCCTAGCCCCTTCTGTCACTGTGTCTGATCTCCTAGCTCCTTCTGCCACTGTGTGTCTGATCTCCTTCTGTCACTGTGTCTGATCTCCTAGCTCCTTCTGCCACTGTGTGTCTGATCTCCTTCTGTCACTGTCTCTGATCTCCTAGCTCCTTCTGCCACTGTGTGTCTGATCTCCTTCTGTCACTGTCTCTGATCTCCTAGCCCCTTCTGTCACTGTGTCTGATCTCCTAGCTCCCTCTGTCACTGTGTGTCTGATCTCCTAGCCCCTTCTGTCACTGTGTCTGATCTCCTAGCTCCCTCTGTCACTGTGTCTGATCTCCTAGCTCCTTCTGCCACTGTGTGTCTGATCTCCTTCTGTCACTGTGTGTCTGATCTCCTTCTGTCACTGTGTCTGATCTCCTTCTGTCACTGTGTGTCTGATCTCCTTCTGTCACTGTGTCTGATCTCCTTCTGTCACTGTGTGTCTGATCTCCTTCTGTCACTGTGTGTCTGATCTCCTTCTGTCACTGTGTCTGATCTCCTTCTGTCACTGTGTCTGATCTCCTAGCTCCTTCTGCCACTGTGTGTCTGATCTCCTTCTGCCACTGTGTGTCTGATCTCCCTTCTGTCACTGTGTCTGATCTCCTAGCTCCTTCTGCCACTGTGTGTCTGATCTCCTTCTGTCACTGTGTCTGATCTCCTAGCTCCTTCTGCCACTGTGTGTCTGATCTCCTTCTGTCACTGTGTCTGATCTCCTAGCTCCTTCTGCCACTGTGTGTCTGATCTCCTTCTGTCACTGTGTCTGATCTCCTAGCCCCTTCTGTCACTGTGTCTGATCTCCTAGCTCCCTCTGTCACTGTGTGTCTGATCTCCTAGCCCCTTCTGTCACTGTGTCTGATCTCCTAGCTCCCTCTGTCACTGTGTCTGATCTCCTAGCTCCTTCTGCCACTGTGTGTCTGATCTCCTAGCTTCTCATCTCTACAAAAACCCTATTATCCCAACTCCTAGCTTCTCATCTCTACAAAAACCCTATTATCCCAACAGTATCTTCCTAATCACACACAGCTGTACCTGACACCACACACACACTTTCCCACCCTCCCCAGTCTCATGGACAGTCAGCTGTGTGGTAGGATGGATAGAGTTTGACATGTGGAATGGATGGAAACAGACAAGCAGCCTGTCTTTGTCAGACTAACCAGGCTAGGGAAACACCTGTGTGTGTGTGTGTGTGTGTGTGTGTGTGTGCGTGACGTGCGTGCGTGCGTGCGTGCGTGGTGCGTGCGTGCGTGGTGCTGTGCGTGCGTAGGATGCGTGCGTGACGTGCGTGATGCGCCTGCAGACAAGCAGCCTGCTTGCGTAGCCTAGCGTGCAGTTTGTGTGAATGTGGCTGTGTCTGACTGACTAGGCTAGGAGGGAGGGGCTGTTGTTAGATGAAGACATGCTAGCCTAGCCAGGGTACTGTAGGAGGGAGGGGCTGTTAGATGAAGACATGCTAGCCTAGCCAGGGTACTCTAGGAGGGAGGGGCTGTTAGATGAAGACATGCTAGCCTAGCCAGGGTACTGTAGGAGGGAGGGGCTGTTAGATGAAGACATGCTAGCCTAGCCAGGGTACTGTAGGAGGGAGGGGCTGTTAGATGAAGACATGCTAGCCAGGGGTACTGTAGGAGGGAGGGGCTGTTAGATGAAGACATGCTAGCCTAGCCAGGGTACTGTAGGAGGGAGGGGCTGTTAGATGAAGACATGCTAGCCAGGGTACTGTAGGAGGGAGGGGCTGTTAGATGAAGACATGCTAGCCTAGCCAGGGTACTGTAGGAGGGAGGGGCTGTTAGATGAAGACATGCTAGCCAGGGTACTGTAGGAGGGAGGGGCTGTTAGATGAAGACATGCTAGCCAGGGTACTGTAGGAGGGAGGGGCTGTTAGATGAAGACATGCTAGCCTAGCCAGGGTACTGTAGGAGGGAGGGGCTGTTAGATGAAGACATGCTAGCCAGGGTACTGTAGGAGGGAGGGGCTGTTAGATGAAGACATGCTAGCCTAGCCAGGGTACTGTAGGAGGGAGGGGCTGTTAGATGAAGACATGCTAGCCAGGGTACTGTAGGAGGGAGGGGCTGTTGTTAGATGAAGACATGCCAGCCTAGCCAGGGTACTGTAGGAGGGAGGAGCTGTTAGATGAAGACATGCTAGCCTAGCCAGGGTACTGTAGGAGGGAGGGGCTGTTAGATGAAGAGATGCTAGCCTAGCCAGGGTACTGTAGGAGGGAGGGGCTGTTACATGAAGACATGCTAGCCAGGGTACTGTAGGAGGGAGGGGCTGTTAGATGAAGACATGCTAGCCTAGCCAGGGTACTGTAGGAGGGAGTGGCTGTTAGATGAAGACATGCTAGCCTAGCCAGGGTACTGTAGGAGGGAGGGGCTGTTAGATGAAGACATGCTAGCCAGGGTACTGTAGGAGGGAGGGGCTGTTAGATGAAGACATGCTAGCCTAGCCAGGGTACTGTAGGAGGGAGGGGCTGTTAGATGAAGACATGCTAGCC
>NW_024609387.1:102500-158211 GCF_018296145.1 Oncorhynchus tshawytscha | reverse complement strand
AGCTGTCTGTAGAGTAGCTTCCTGTAAGGACACCAACCTGACCCTCCTCAGCTGTCTGTAGAGTAGCTTCCTGTACGGGCACCAACCTGAACCTGACCTCCTCCTCAGCTGTCTGTAGAGTAGCTTCCTGTATGGGCACAAACTCAACCTCCTCAGACCCTCCTCAGCTGTCTGTAGAGTATGGACACCAACCTGGACCCTCCTCAGCAGAGTAGCTTCCTGTACGGACCAACCTGACCCTCCACCACCTCAGCTGTCTGTAGAGTAGCTCTCCTGTACGGGCACGGGCACCAACCTGACCCTCCTCAGCTGTCTGTAGAGTAGCTTCCTGTACGGCACCAACCTGACCCTCCTCAGCTGTCTGTAGAGTAGCTTCCTGTCACGGGCACCAACCTGACCTCCTCAGCTGTCTGTAGAGTAGCTTCCTGTACGGACACCAACCTGGACCCTCAGCTGATTACAGTAGCTTCCTGTAGCATGTTGCTGTTTGATATGGAGTTATGGGCATTAACCACCCTCCTCACACGTCTGCAGAGTACGCACTGTATGGACACACAACCTGACCCTCCTCAGCTGTCACACAGAGTACACCTGTACACACCAACCTGACCCTCCTCAGCGAATGGGGAACAGAATGACAGATGTGCTGAACCTGACCCTATAGCTGTCTGTAGAATACATCAGGTTCACCAACCTATCTCTGCCTGACTGGAAAGCTGTTGCTGTGAGTATTCACACAGGAATTGGTATTCACCATTAATTCTCACATAACATTGTGTGTCTGTGTCGTTATTTGTGTCGAACTGCTTTTAGCTTTATCTTGGCCAGGTCACTGTTGTAAATGGAGGTTAGACTTGTTCTCACACACACACGCACGCAGCCTACCTGGTTAAATAAAGGTAAAATTAAAAAAATATGTGTGTGTTTGTATGTGTGTGTGTTTGTGTGCATATGTGTCTGTGTCCGTGTGTGTGTGTGTGTGTTTGTATGTGTGTGTGGTTTATCAGAGAGTTTATCAGAGAACAATTGTGTGGATATCATCTTTCTTTTCCCTGGGGAAAGTCACATGACCCCAGAGGTCTCTTGCAGAATCATGGGGGAGGGAGTGGGGGGTGCATGGCCAGGTTTTCAAAGCCCTCAATGAAAACAACATGCGGGAGCAAGGGAGGGAGGAGCAGAGGAAGGAGGAGGAGAGGGAGGAGGAGGAGAGGGAGGGAGGCCGGGCTGTGACTAAAGCCTGTCTTGTGAGAGAGAAAGAGTTGGTGAAAGAGAGGGAGAGTCTTTACATTGCCAACAAGCATCGGAGGAGAGGGGATCTAAAGGAAGTCCTGTGTTTGTGTGACAGAGAGAGAGAAATAGAGGGAGCGAGAGAGAGAGAAATAGAGGGAGAGAGAATTAGAGAGAGAGAGAGTGAGAGAGAGAGAGAGAGAAAATAGAGGGAGAGAAATAGAGAGAGTGAGAAAGAGAGAGAGAGAGAGAAAATAGAAAGAGAGAATTAGAGAGAGAGAGAGAGAGAGAGAGAGAGAGAGAGAGAGGGGGGGGGCTTAGAGAGAGGTTAGAGACAGAGAGAGAGAGAGAGAGAGAGAGAGAGAGAGAGAGAGAGAGAGAGAGAGAGAGAGGGAGTTGAGAGAGAGAGGTTAGAGACAGAGAGAGAGAGGGTGAGAGAGAGAGGGAGAGAGAGAGACAGAGAGAGAGAGAGAGGGGAGAGAGAGAGGGAATTGAGAGAGAGAGGTTAGAGACAGAGAGAGAGAGAGGGAGAGAGAGAGAGGAATTGAGAGAGAGAGGTTAGAGACAGAGAGAGAGAGAGAGAGAGAGAGACAGAGAGAGAGAGGGAGTTGAGAGAGAGAGGTTAGAGACAGAGAGAGAGAGAGAGAGAGAGAGAGAGAGAGAGAGAGAGAGAGAGAGGAGAGAGAGAGGGAGAGAGAGAGGAGAGAGAGAGAGGGAGAGAGAGAGAGAGGTTAGAGAGAGAGAGAGAGAGAGAGAGAGAGGGAGAGAGAGAGGGAGAGAGAGAGGGAGTTGAGAGAGAGAGGTTAGAGACAGAGAGAGAGAGAGGGAGAGAGAGAGGGAATTGAGAGAGAGAGGTTAGAGACAGAGAGTGAGGGGAAGGAAACACTACATAAAGAGACAGAAGAGAGCCCTTCCTGGAACTCTCCAGTCCTCTCTGACTGCCGTCGCTCGCTGAGGGAGAAAGACAGCAGTGTTTTAAAGAGGAACAGAGTACCTGGTTGTCATTCTGCTGAGGGCTGAGACAAACAGAGGAGAAGAAGACATGTCTGGTCATTTACTAAGGAGAAACTCCAGCAAGGAAGGTCTGCAGAACCTGCTCAGGTACGAGAAGTGGAGTTTTGATACTCCTTCTGCCAGGTGATGGTGTGTGGTCCTTCTGCCAGGTGTTGGTGTGTGTTGGTCCTTCTGCCAGGTGTTGGTGTGTGTTGGTCCTTCTGCCAGGTGTTGGTGTGTGTTAGTTGGTGTTTCTGCCAGGTCTTGGTGTGTGTTGGTCCTTCTGCCAGGTGTTGGTGTGTGTTAGTTGGTCCTTCTGCCAGGTGTTGTGTGTGTGTTAGTTGGTGTTTCTGCCAGGTGTTGGTGTGTGTTAGTTGGTGTTTCTGCCAGGTGTTGGTGTGTGTTAGTTGGTGTTTCTGCCAGATGTGGTGTGTGTTAGTTGGTGTTTCTGCCAGGTCTTGGTGTGTGTTGGTCCTTCTGCCAGGTGTTGGTGTGTGTTAGTTGGTGTTTCTGCCAGGTGTTGTGTGTGTTAGTTGGTGTTTCTGCCAGGTGTGGTGTGTGTTAGTTGGTGTTTCTGCCAGGTGTTGGTGTGTGTTTAGTTGGTGTTTCTGCCAGATGTGGTGTGTGTTAGTTGGTGTTTCTGCCAGATGTGGTGTGTGTTAGTTGGTGTTTCTGCCAGGTGTTGTGTGTGTGTTAGTTGGTGTTTCTGCCAGGTGTTGGTGTGTGTTAGTTGGTGTTTCTGCCAGGTGTTGGTGTGTGTTAGTTGGTGTTTTCTGCCAGGTCTTGGTGTGTGTTAGTTGGTCCTTACTGCCAGGTGTTGGTGTGTGTTAGTTGGTGTTTCTGCCAGGTGTTGGTGTGTGTTAGTTGGTGTTTCTGCCAGGTGTTGGTGTGTGTTAGTTGGTGTTTCTGCCAGGTGTGGTGTGTGTTAGTTGGTGTTTCTGCCAGGTGTGGTGTGTGTTAGTTGGTGTTTCTGCCAGGTGTTGTGTGTTGGTTGGTGTTTCTGCCAGGTGTTGGTGTGTGTTGGTTGGTGTTACTGCCAGATGTGGTGTGTGTTAGTTGGTGTTTCTGCCAGGTGTTGGTGTGTGTTGGTTGGTGTTTCTGCCAGGTGTTGTGTGTGTTGGTTGGTGTTTCTGCCAGATGTGGTGTGTGTTGGTTGGTGTTTCTGCCAGGTGTTGGTGTGTGTTAGTTGGTGTTTCTGCCAGGTGTTGTGTGTGTTGGTTGGTGTTTCTGCCAGGTGTTGGTGTGTGTGTTAGTTGGTGTTTCTGCCAGGTGTTGGTGTGTGTTAGTTGGTGTTTCTGCCAGGTGTTGGTGTGTGTTAGTTGGTGTTTCTGCCAGGTGTGGTGTGTGTTAGTTGGTGTTTCTGCCAGGTGTTGGTGTGTGTTAGTTGGTGTTTCTGCCAGGTGTTGTGTGTGTTAGTTGGTGTTTCTGCCAGGTGTTGGTGTGTGTGTTCCTTGGTGCCCCAGATGTTGTGTGTTAGTTGGTGTTTCTGCCAGGTGTGGTGTGTGTTAGTTGGTCCTTACTGCCAGGTGTTGTGTGTGTTGGTTGGTGTTTCTGCCAGGTGTTGTGTGTGTTGGTTGGTGTTTCTGCCAGGTGTTGTGTGTGTTAGTTGGTGTTTCTGCCAGGTGTTGGTGTGTGTTGTTGGTGTTTCTGCCAGGTGTTGTGTGTGTTGGTTGGTGTTTCTGCCAGGTGTTGTGTGTGTTGGTCCTGTTTCTGCCAGGTGTTGTGTGTGTTGGTTGGTGTTTCTGCCAGGTGTTGTGTGTGTGTGTTGGTGTTTCTGCCAGGTGTTGGTGTGTGTTAGTTGTTGTTTCTGCCAGATGTGGTGTGTGTTAGTTGGTGTTTCTGCCAGGTGTTGGTGTGTGTTGGTCCTTCTGCCAGATGTGGTGTGTGTTAGTTGGTGTTTCTGCCAGGTGTTGTGTGTGTTGGTTGGTGTTTCTGCCAGGTGTTGTGTGTGTTGGTCCTTCTGCCAGGTGTGTTTTCTGGTTGTTTATTGATGCTAATTAGATGTAACTGACCATCAGGTGTTCTGGGATGTAGCAACCTTCATATGTGATGTCTGTTACTGGGAGGTGAAACCTTCATATGTGATGTCTGTTACTGGGAGGTGAAACCTTCATATGTGATGTCTGTTACTGGGAGGTGAAACCTTCATATGTGATGTCTATTACTGGGAGGTGAAACCTTCCTATGTGATGTCTGTTACTGGGAGGTGAAACCTTCCTATGTGATGTCTGTTACTGGGAGGTGAAAACCTTCATATGTGATGTCTGTTACTGGGAGGTGAAACCTTCCTATGTGATGTCTGTTACTGGGAGGTGAAACCTTCATATGTGATGTCTGTTACTGGGAGGTGAAACCTTCCTATGTGATGTCTGTTACTGGGAGGTGAAACCTTCCTATGTGATGTCTGTTACTGGGAGGTGAAACCTTCCTATGTGATGTCTGTTACTGGGAGGTGAAACCTTCCTATGTGATGTCTGTTACTGGGAGGTGAAACCTTCATATGTGATGTCTGTTACTGGGAGGTGAAACCTTCCTATGTGATGTCTGTTACTGGGACTGGGAAAACCTTCATATGTGATGTCTGTTACTGGGAGGTGAAACCTTCATATCACCACCCTCTGTATCTCCATTCTGTGGTTCTGTGGAAAGTGGTTCAACGTTGATATGGTAGAAAAAGTAGCACATTCCTACGGCTCACTAACGTCTGAAGGGACGGCTTTATTAACCAGACAGGTTAACAGTGTTCTTATTGAACAGCAGCCGCCGGTCTCACAGACATTTACTCTGCTGCATTCCCAAAGAGACGGTCTGTGCAGCAATTACCGACAACCACTTAATTACTGCTAATGGACAGGAAATTGGTCAAACAATGTTCTGCCCTATAGCACGGTGCCACTTTAAGAGAGCAACTCCTATACAACTCCTATACAACTCCAACTCCTATACAACTCCAACTCCTATACAACTCCTATACAACTCCAACTCCTAACAACTCCTACAACTACAACTCCTATACAACTCCAACTCCTATACAACTCCTATACAACTCCAACTCCTATACAACTCCTATACAACTCCAACCCCTATACAACTCCAACTCCTATACAACCCAACTCCAACTATACAACTCCTATACAACTCCAACCCCTATACAATTCCTATACAACTCCAACTCCTATACAACTCCAACCCCTATACAACTCCTTT
Source organism: Oncorhynchus tshawytscha (assembly GCF_018296145.1). NCBI lineage: Eukaryota > Metazoa > Chordata > Actinopteri > Salmoniformes > Salmonidae > Oncorhynchus > Oncorhynchus tshawytscha. The sequence continues at coordinate 152,784 of NW_024609387.1, read as the reverse complement.
ACAACTCCAACTCCAATACAACTCCAACTCCTATACAACTCCTTTACAACTCCAACTCCTATACAACTCTAACTCTTATACAACTCCAACTCCTATACAACTCCAACTCTAATACAAGCTGGAGTTAAAACCAGTTCTGATAAACACACACCCCTAAAGAAGACAATAGTGAGACCACTAACTTTACAAAGAGGGAACTATCTACCCCCTTTCCTCATCAACTGGTGTTTATTGTTCTGCTGGAGGTTAAATTGGACCCCTCCCTTCCTCCTCCGGGGACCACCCTCCAGGCCTTTGACTGGGGCTCAGGGGTTTGACCTGTTGACCCCTGACCTGGGGGGGGGTGTATGTAATAATAATAATAACTTAGTGGGTGTTCATATTTGGTGAGATGGATCGGCCAATCATCTTCGGAAGAGAGAAGAGAGGTGAGAGAGAGCTGACAGTATTTAGGAAATGGGGGACGGTTGCACTTTGAAGTGATCTCCATGTGATGTATGTTTCTCTCCTGTTTTGATATGAGGCTGCAGGGTGGTGGGGTCGGAGGGATAAAGATCACTTTTAGATACAGCAAAGTGATTAAGGACGTACGTGACTATCTGCGGCTGTCAATACAGATAAATAGTTACATTATTATCTCACCTTGTTGATCGTAAAGCGAATGTCTAAACACGTCTAAATATTCTTGCTCAGTTATTTACTCGGACCACCAACAACTACAGTACTGTAGACTATGTGCTGAACTGTTCGGTGAGCTACTGCTTCTCACTGTGTCAAACGAAAGCAAGCAGAAACACGCTAACGTTTGACACCAGGCCAGTGAAAACAGGGGGAGAACGGAAGATCACCAGAACAGCAACTATCCCCCATCAACCACAATGATGAGAGAGTGGTGATAGGACCTCTGTAACAACAGCATCACAATGATGAGAGAGTGGTGATAGGACCTCTGTAACAACAGCATCACAATGATGAGAGAGTGGTGATAGGACCTCTGTAACAGCATCATCACAATCATCACCACAATGATGAGAGAGTGGTGATATGACCTCTATAACAGCATCATCACAATGAGAAGAGAGTGATGATAGGACCTCTATAGCATCATCACCACAATGAGAGAGAGTGATGATAGGACATCATCATCACCACAATGAGAAGAGAGTGATGATAGGACCTCTATAGCAGCATCATCACAATGACAATGATGGAGAGTGGTGATAGGATCACCTATAGAGAGTGGTGATAGGATCTCTAACAGCATCACCACAATGAGAAGAGAGCATCACCACAATGAAAAGAGAGTGGTGATAGGACCTCTGTAACAGCATCACCACAATGAAAAGAGAGTGGTGATAGGACCTCTGTAACAGCATCATCACCACAATGAGAAGAGAGTGGTGATAGGACCTCTGTAACAGCATCATCACCACAATGAGAAGAGAGTGGTGATAGGACCTCTGTAACAGCATCATCATCATCACAATGAGAAGAGAGTGGTGATAGGACCTCTGTAACAGCATCACAATGAGAAGAGAGTGATGATAGGATCTCTATAGCAGCATCATCACCATGAGAAGAGAGTGGTGATAGGACCTCTATAGCAGCATCATCACCATGAGAAGAGAGTGGTGATAGGACCTCTATAGCAGCAGTAAGTCACTCAACCACTTTTACTGCTTCTTAGCTAATCAGAGAGTAGCTCATCTCTGATCCGTGTTTAACATCTTTGTTCTGGACCAGCCAATCGGTGACAGATTAACAACCCTGGACAACCAATCAGTTGCAAATAGAACACGATCGCAGCCAACTAGGACTCTTCCAGGTCTGTGTCTGCAGAGGGACTTTTAATATGCCGTTACGCCGTTATTTCACAGGATGAGATTCAGTTTAATGGAAGGAAAAATAGCTTGTCCTCAAAACCAGCGGCTGGCTCTGCTTGACTGTTCAGGGTTAGTGACAGGCTCTGCTTGACTGTTCAGGGTTAGTGGCTGGCTCTGCTTGACTGTTCAGGGTTAGTGACTGGCTCTGCTTAACTGTTCAGGGTTAGTGACTGGCTCTGCTTGACTGTTCAGGGTTAGTGACTGGCTCTGCTTGACTGTTCAGGGTTAGTGGCTGGCTGGGCAGCGGTGGTTGTGTTAGTGGCTGGCTGGGCAGTGGTGGATGTGTTAGTGGCTGGCTGGGCAGTGGTGGATGTGTTAGTGGCTGGCTGGGCAGTGGTGGATGTGTTAGTGGCTGACTGGGCAGTTAGTGACTGGCTGACAGTGTTCAGCCCAGGGCTGGTCATGCCAAGGGCTGTTTGACAACTGGCTCTGCAGCTGGTCAGGGTTGTAGTGAGGGCTGGCTGGGGGCAGGTTGTAGTGAGGGCTGGCTGGGGGGTGGTTGTGTGAGGGCTGGCTGGGGGCTGGCTGGTTGTGGAGTGGCTGGCTGGGGTGGTGGTTGTAGTGAGTGGCTGGCTGGGGGCAGGTTGGGCAGTGAGGTGTGTTAGTGGCTGGGGGGCAGGTTGTAGTGAGGGCTGGCTGGGGTGGTGGTTGTTAGTGGCTGGCTGGGGTGGTGGTTGTAGTGAGTGGCTGGCTGGGGGCAGGTTATAGTGAGGGCTGGCTGGGGGGTGGTTGTGTGAGGGCTGGCTGGGGGTGGTGGTTGTAATGAGTGGCTGGCTGGGGTGGTGGTTGTAGTGAGGGCTGGCTGGGGGCAGGTTGTAGTGAGGGCTGGCTGGGGGCAGGTTGTAGTGAGGGCTGGCTGGGGGGTGGTTGTAGTGAGGGCTGGCTGGGGGCAGGTTGTAGTGAGGGCTGGGGGCAGGTTGCTGGGGGGCAGGTTGTAGTGAGGGCTGGCTGGGGGCAGGTTGTAGTGAGGGCTGGCTGGGGGCAGGTTGTAGTGAGGGCTGGCTGGGGGCAGGTTGTAGTGAGGGCTGGCTGGGGGCAGGTTGTAGTGAGGGCTGGCTGGGGGCAGGTTGTAGTGAGGGCTGGCTGGGGGCAGGTTGTAGTGAGGGCTGGCTGGGGGCAGGTTGTAGTGAGGGCTGGCTGGGGGCAGGTTGTAGTGAGGGCTGGCTGGGGGCAGGTTGTAGTGAGGGCTGGCTGGGGGCAGGTTGTTGTAGTGAGGGCTGGCTGGGGGCAGGTTGTAGTGAGGGCTGGCTGGGGGCAGGTTGTAGTGAGGGCTGGCTGGGGGCAGGTTGTAGTGAGGGCTGGCTGGGGGCAGGTTGTAGTGAGGGCTGGCTGGGGGCAGGTTGTAGTGAGGGCTGGCTGGGGGCAGGTTGTAGTGAGGGCTGGCTGGGGGCAGGTTGTAGTGAGGGCTGGCTGGGGGCAGGTTGTAGTGAGGGCTGGCTGGGGGCAGGTTGTAGTGAGGGCTGGCTGGGGGCAGGTTGTAGTGAGGGCTGGCTGGGGGCAGGTTGTAGTGAGGGCTGGCTGGGGGCAGGTTGTAGTGAGGGCTGGCTGGGGGCAGGTTGTAGTGAGGGCTGGCTGGGGGCAGGTTGTAGTGAGGGCTGGCTGGGGGCAGGTTGTAGTGAGGGCTGGCTGGGGGCAGGTTGTAGTGAGGGCTGGCCAGTTCATCCACAGATCTCTTGGGGAAGGTTACATGTAGAGCAAATGCTGAGTGTGACTTCACTCATGGCCTTGTTCCATCACTCTTGTTCCATCACTCTTTCTCCATCACTCTTTTCCATCACTCTTGTTCCATCACTCTTTCTCCATCACTCTTGTTCCATCACTCTTTCTCCATCACTCTTGTTCCATCACTCTTTCTCCATCACTCTTGTTCCTTCACTCTTTCTCCATCACTCTTGTTCCATCACTCTTTCTCCATCACTCTTGTTCCATCACTCTTGTTCCATCACTCTTTCTCCATCACTCTTGTTCCATCACTATTTCTCCATCACTCTTGTTCCATCACTCTTGTTCCATCACTCTTTCTCCATCACTCTTGTTCCATCACTCTTTCTCCATCACTCTTGTTCCATCACTCTTGTTCCATCACTATTTCTCCATCACTCTTGTTCCATCACTCTTGTTCCATCACTATTTCTCCATCACTCTTGTTCCATCACTCTTGTTCCATCACTATTTCTCCATCACTCTTGTTCCATCACTCTTGTTCCATCACTCTTTCTCCATCACTCTTGTTCCATCACTCTTGTTCCATCACTCTTTCTCCATCACTCTTGTTCCATCACTCTTTCTCCATCACTCTTGTTCCATCACTCTTTCTCCATCACTCTTGTTCCTTCACTCTTTCTCCATCACTCTTGTTCCAACACTCTTTCTCCATCACTCTTGTTCCTTCACTCTTTCTCCATTACTCGTGTTCCATCACTCTTTCTCCATCACTCTTGTTCCATCACTCTTGTTCCATCACTCTTTCTCCATCACTCTTGTTCCATCACTCTTTTCCATCACTCTTGTTCCATCACTCTTTCTCCATCACTCTTGTTCCATCACTCTTGTTCCATCACTCTTGTTCCATCACTCTTGTTCCATCACTATTTCTCCATCACTCTTGTTCCATCATTCTTGTTCCATCACTCTTGTTCCATCACTCTTGTTCCATCACTCTTGTTCCATCACTATTGCTCCATCACTCTTGTTCCATCACTCTTGTTCCATCACTATTTCTCCATCACTCTTGTTCCATCACTCTTGTTCCATCACTCTTTTCCCATCACTCTTTCTCCATCACTCTTGTTCCATCACTCTTGTTCCATCACTATTTCTCCATCACTCTTGTTCCATCACTATTTCTCCATCACTCTTGTTCCATCACTCTTCTCCATCACTCTTGTTCCATCACTCTTGCTCCATCACTCTTGTTCCATCACTCTTCTCCATCACTCTTGTTCCATCACTCTTGCTCCATCACTCTTGTTCCATCACTCTTCTCCATCACTCTTGTTCCATCACTCTTGTTCCATCACGCTTGTTCCATCACTATTTCTCCATCACTCTTGTTCCATCACTCTTCTCCATCACTCTTGTTCCATCACTCTTCTCCACCACTCTTGTTCCATCACTCTTCTCCACCACTCTTGTTCCATCACTCTTGTTCCATCACTATTTCTCCATCACTCTTGTTCCATCACTATTTCTCCATCACTCTTGTTCCATCACTCTTTTTCCATCACTCTTGTTCCATCACTCTTCTCCATCACTCTTGTTCCATCACTCTTGCTCCATCACTCTTGTTCCATCACTCTTCTCCATCACTCTTGTTCCATCACTATTTCTCCATCACTCTTTCTCCATCACTCTTTCTCCATCACTCTTGTTCCATCACACACCAGTATGTCACCAGAGTTTATTTGAATGTCGGCTCCTGTGTTTCTGGGAAGCGTGTTTCCATCAGGAGTGTGTACCACTAGAGACTTGAGGTGAGCAGAATCAACAACCTCTGTATCATTAAGACAGTTACTATGAGAGAAGGTGTTAAAAACCCCATGTTCACTGTTAGCCCGTTGTGATGTAAACGCCAGCTGAAAAGTAACGGTGGCCTGGAGACCCCAAGTCAGAGTAGTTCCGCTGGACAGGCAGTTAACCCACTGTTCCTAGGCCGTCATTGAAAATGATTTGTTCCTAACTGACTTGCCTAGTTAAATAAAGGTAAAATAAATATTTAAAAAAGACTGTAGATTAATGTCACTGATATCAGACTATAGATTAATGACACAGCTATCAGACTATAGATTAATGACACAGATATCAGACTATAGATTAATGACGCAGATATCAGACTATAGATTAATGACACAGATATCAGACTATAGATTAATGACACAGATATCAGACTATAGATTCATGTCACAGATTATAGATTAATGTCACAGATATCAGAATATAGATTAATGTCACTGATATCAGATTGTAGATTAATGTCACAGATTATAGATTAATGTCACTGATATCAGACTATAGATTAATGTCACTGATATCAGACTATAGATTAATGTCACTGATATCAGACTATAGATTAATGTCACTGATATCAGTATATAGATTAATGTCACAGATTATAGATTAATGTCACAGATATCAGACTATAGATTAATGTCACTGATATCAGACTATAGATTAATGTCACTGATATTAGACTGTAGATTAATGTCACTGATATCAGACTATAGATTAATGTCACTGATATCAGACTATAGATTAATGTCACTGATATCAGACTATAGATTAATGTCACTGATATCAGACTATAGATTAATGTCACTGATATCAGACTATAGATTAATGTCACTGATATCAGACTATAGATTAATGTCACTGATATTAGACTGTAGATTAATGTCACTGATATCAGACTATAGATTAATGTCACAGATATCAGACTACAGATTAATTTCACTGATATCATACCATAGATTAATGTCACAGATATCAGACTACAGATTAATGTCACAGATATCAGACTATAGATTAATTTCACTGATATCATACCATAGATTAATGTCACAGATATCAGACTACAGATTAATGTCACAGATATCAGACTATAGATTAATTTCACTGATATCATACCATAGATTAATGTCACATATCAGTGACCTATCAGACCTGGCACCTCACTGACCAGACCTGTTTCTGATTATGATACACTAACACACAGCATGTACCAGAATCCAAACAGAATGTACTTTTTGCTCAGGGAATTGTTTGCATTGTGCATTTCGAATCAGGGCAAATAGTGTTTGAGTAAAGCAAAGAGTCCGTTACAATCCAGAATCATTACAATGCCGACGTCGCAACTTCTTACACTTGAAGGGTACTTCCTTCTATTCTAAGTGCTTTGCTCACGATTGCTTGTTTCAAACTTTTATTTCGTCCCGTATTGTGACAGAAAACTTCAATGGCTTTAACAATGTCTGCTAAAGCTAAATGACTAAAGCCAAGTTTCATCATTGCTGTTCATTGACTCTCTACTGTCTACGTCTGTCTGTGAGGTTTGAGGTGGTAGCTGTCTCACAAACAGGAGAGTGATTGATGGTAGTCGTGTAGCAGCCCCAGGGCTATATCACTGCCTGTCTGGTTCAGTTGCTTTTAGCCATCTGCGTCACTTAGTGATGACATCATCAAAATTACATTCAATGGTCTGGGTTCACGTCCTGGTGTCATGGACTAGACGTAACATAGTACATGTAAATCCGGGGGGAAACTCAAATTAGTATATGTTATGTTTGGTATAAGACAGATGGTTACTTAACGCAAAGCGCAAAAAACAAAGGTAATGTTATTGGTTGGGGTGGATGGGTAGGCATTATCATTATCTGACCCTGCTGGTCATCTATGAACGTTTGAACATCTTGGCCATGTACTGTTATCATCTCCACCCGGCACAGCCAGAAGAGGACTAGCCTCCCCTCAAAGCATGGTTCCTCTTTAGGTTTCTTCCTAGATTCCTGCCTTCCTAGGGAGTGTTTCCTAGCCACCGTGCTTCTACATCTGCATTTCTTGCTGTTTGGGGTTTTTGGCTGGGTTTCTGTATAGCACTTTGTGACATCGGCGGATGTAAGAAGGGCTTTATAAATACATTTGATTGATGGATATAACGCAAACATCTAGCAACCCAAAGGTTGTGAGTTCAAATCTCATCAAGGACAACTTTAGCTAATTAGCAATCTTTCAACTACTTGCTATTTTTAGCTACTTTGCATCTACTTAGCATGTTAGCGAATGCAAATTGTAATTCATAACATATCATACTAAATGGATTGTCTCGGGATTTACGTATAGAATAATATGAAATGCTCTGAGACCAGGTTGCAGCGGGTTCAATGGAGTCTTTTATGGCTGGAACTTCCCTAATGGAGATGACATCATCTGGGGGAGAAACACACACACACACACACACACCCTCCTGCCCTCTCCACCAGCCCTCTCAATCTGTCTCCCAGACCTCGAGAGGAAGAAGTGACACGCCTCAGATAGAGTTTTACCCGTCAAAACCCAGAGCACACGTGTCATAACCCAGGGACGCACAAGTCATTATGTAGTATGAGAGAAAATGCTGATAGAAGGGACATTATCAAAATGGAAAGGGTTGGGAAGAGTTGGAAAGGGTTAGAAAGGGTTGGAAAGGGTTGGGAAGAGTTGGAAAGGGTTGGAAAGGGTTGGAAAGGGTTGGGAAGAGTTGGAAAGGGTTGGGAAGAGTTAGGAAGAGTTGGAAAGGGTTGGGAAGAGCTGGAAAGGGTTAGGAAGAGTTGGAAAGGGTTGGGAAGAGTTGGAAAGGGTTGGAAAGGGTTGAAAGGGTTGGGAAGAGTTGGAAAGGGTTGGGAAGAGTTAGGAAGTGTTGGGAAGAGTTGGAAAGGGTTAGGAAGAGTTGGAAAGGGTTGGGAAGAGTTGGAAAGGGTTGGAAAGAGTTGGAAAGGGTTGGGTAAGAGTTGGAAAGGGTTGGGAAGAGTTGGAAAGGGTTGGGAAGAGTTGGAAAGGGTTGGGTGGGAAGAGTTGGAAAGGGTTGGGAAGAGTTGGAAAGGGTTGGAAAGGGTTGGGAAGAGTTGGAAAGGGTTGGAAAGGGTTGGGAAGAGTTGGAAAGGGTTGGGAAGAGTTGGAAAGGGTTGGAAAGGGTTGGGAATAGTTGGAAAGGGTTGGGAAGAGTTGGAAAAGGTTGGGTAAGAGTTGGAAAGGGTTGGAAAGAGTGGGAAAAGGTTACTATGAGTTGGGATGTTGCTACAGACTTGGTTGTGGAAAAATAGTGCGAAAGGAAAAGGTTGGTCTTCACAATATGTTTTCCTGTTCTCTTCTGTTCTACCACAACCACATCTCTACTCTAGCTAGCATATGCTGCTACACTGAGGGTTTTACACTGAGTGGACAAAACATTAGGAACACCTGCTCTTTCCATGACATAGACTGACCAGGTGAATCCATGTGAAAATCTATGATCCCCTTATTGATGTCACTTGTTAAATCTGCTTCAATCAGTGTAGATGAAGGGGAGGAGACAGGTTAAAGAATAATTTTTAAGCCTTGAATCAATTGAGACATGGATTGTGTGTGTGTGTGTGCGCCATTCAGAGGGCAAGACAATAGATTGAAGTGCCTTTGTACGGGGTATGATAGTAGGTGCCAGGTGCACCGGCTTGAGAACTGCAACTCTGGTGGGTTTTTCACGCTCAACAGTTTCCCGTGTGAATCAAGAATGGTCCACCACCCAAAGGACATCCAGCCAACTTTTTTTTTAACTGTAGGAGGCATTGGAGTCAACATGGGCCAGCATCCCTGTGGAACACTTTCGACACCTTGTAGAGTCCACGCCCCGACGAATTGAGGCTGTTCTGAGGACAAAAAGGGGCTGCAACTCAATGTTAGGAAGGTGTTCCTAATGTTTTGTACCCTCAAACTCCCTTTTGGCAGTGAATGACCTCCTCTGGCCATAGAGAATACATGGGTGGTGGTGGTTCAGTATACACTGTACAGTACAGTCCTGGTGGCATTATGAGAGAGGTTTACACAGATTAAAAGTGCACTATGCAATAATTACTGCTTTTGAATGGTCATTTTAATTAGGATTAAGGACCCACATGAATAAGGATTGTGGCTTTAAATGTTTAATTCCTCTTGTTTGTCTTATTGTTTGGAGACTGAGACTAAGACTGAGAGGTACCTCTGTTTGTTGCTGTGCTGGCCACTTCATACTTCCTGCTCAGACTGGCCAATCCCAGGCCAGATCCTCAGGTGACCTACTTTGTCTGGTGTGATCCTGTGGTGACCTAGGTTGGCTGATGTTTTTTCAGTAGCATACAGCTCAGCACAATAAAGACCTTGGGGCTTATTTTCACTGAATAGAGATATCAGAGTGACAGAATAGAGTTATCAGAGTGACTGAATAGAGCTATCAGAGTGACTGAATAGAGTTATCAGAGTGACTGAATAGAGTTATCAGAGTGACTGAATAGAGTTATCAGAGTGACCAAATAGAGTTATCAGAGTGACTGAATATAGTTATCAGAGTGACTGAATATAGTTATCAGAGTGACTGAATAGAGCTATCAGAGTGACTGAATAGAGTTATCAGAGTGACTGAATAGAGTTATCAGAGTGACCGAATAGAGTTATCAGAGTGACTCAATATAGTTATCAGATTGACTGAATAGTTATCAGAGTGACTGAATAGAGTTATCAGAGTGACTGAATAGAGTTATCAGAGTGACTGAATATAGTTATCAGAGTGACTGAATAGAGTTATCAGAGTGACTGAATAGAGTTATCAGAGTGACTGAATAGAGCTATCAGAGTGACTGAATAGAGTTATCAGAGTGACTGAATAGAGTTATCAGAGTGACTGAATATGGTTATCAGAGTGACTGAATAGAGTTATCAGAGTGACTGAATAGAGTTATCAGAGTGACTGAATAGAGTTATCAGAGTGACTGAATAGAGTTATCAGAGTGACTGAATATGGTTATCAGAGTGACTGAATATAGTTATCAGAGTGACTGAATATGGTTATCAGAGTGACTGAATAGAGCTATCAGAGTGACTGAATGGAGTTATCAGAGTGACTGAATAGAGTTATCAGAGTGACTGAATAGAGTTATCAGAGTGACTGAATAGAGTTATCAGAGTGACTGAATAGAGTTATCAGAGTGACTGAATAGAGTTATCAGAGTGACTGAATATAGTTATCAGAGTGACTGAATATAGTTATCAGAGTGACTGAATAGAGTTATCAGAGTGACATTTTCAATTGACATAATATGGCGGGAATGTCACAAGCCGAGAGAGGGTTCGGTTGACATTCTCACTTCGCATCTCAGAAGTATCCCGTAGATGTCACAGTAGCCTCTAGCCAGGAAGCTAAGCATTGCAAACTATTCTACTAGCTAGCTACTAGCTAATGTTAAGCAAGCAAATCTTCATGCATCTACCATATTACACTTTTGAATAACGCAACAAATCGCACGCATGTTCAGACAATTTAACGGTTTATTTTCTGATCTGTACACTCATTGCATTTTTAGCTTCAAGACAAAAGCATATAGTTCCTGCTAGCTAAAGCTAACAACAAAAGCATATAGTTCCTGCTAGCTAAAGCTAACAACAAAAGCATATAGTACCTGCTAGCTTAAGCTAACAACAAAAGCATATAATTCCTGCTAGCTAAAGCTAACAACAGATCTTCATCAATTAACGTTAGTGTATAAAAAAATGAATGCCCACCCCTCTAATACAAATATAAAGAACAGCAGGCCTACCTTACAACATTACAACAAACCATGTTTCATTTTTGTTAACCCTCCTGCTGTGTTCTGGTGGAATTGGATCGATATACAAGTTTTCTCTCTGTCAAATGTAGTTCATTTCATCTGATTGTCATAAGGTTCCATGACTTTGTCCACACAGGGTACATGAACACACAAAATACATTTAGGTGATTTTCATTACATTTTGGGTGTTTTATTTAACTTATGTACAACTGTGGTGTTCTCGGTCAAAAATGACCGGTCATTAGACATTAATGGATGAGACTACAATTAGTGTATAAACCTGAGTTCAGGCACATGTCCATTCATCAGATGGACACACTTCCTCTCCCAGACCCCCCTCATGCATGAGTGTATGAACACACGCACACGCACACGCACACACACATGCACACACACTCGCGCACACACACACACACACACACACACACACACACACACACACACACACACACACACACACACACACACACACACACACACACACACACACACACACACACACACACACACACACACACACACACACACACCACACACACCTCACACCTCCCCCCTTTTTGGCTTCCATGGCAACCCCCATGGGAACCTTTCCCCAATAGAATCTTTCCTCCACGGAACCACACCTGTTGACATTCTCACAAACAATCGCAACATTGTTTCAATAATATATAGAATTTTTCTCGCAGCTCTGGTATATAAAGCTTTTTTGAGGCCTTGCTCACAATTCATTCTGTGGCAGCACAATGACCAAACGCTATACTGTATTTGAGGCTCTTGATCATATCTTTGTTCATGACACTGGTGAGGAGGAGAGAGTCCTGGTTAAACTTTGACACAAAGTAGTCTGCGATAAATAGCACAATATATTTCATCTGAGTATTTGTTATAGTCAAAATAATCCATACCTTATGCTTGTTTTACTCAAAAACGGGTTGTATGAGCTCAGGTCAATGAGGCCTACAGGCCATAAATAGCAAATAGAAGTTAAAAACTTGTAGTGTTCATCAAACTGATTTTCCTCAGAAGCTTCTGCGTTCAACACATGTAGTGTGGTTGTGGTTATGCTTAGATATATTCTCCAGACTTATGCATAGGGAATTGTTCATATGTTGTCCCCAAAATGATATAGGATACATTTTCTTCAAAGAAAAGTGATAATAATGCATTTTACTACCTTTCTTTTGTGTTTTCACCGATGGAAAGATGAAAAAAAAGTATTTATCCACAATCGACTCTGTGTAAGACAGGTCCTGGAGTGTCTTAACTAAACAAAACCCAAACATATGACCTGATTAGAAAAACCTGGTCACATCACAGCCTTTATAAAACAGTATTTAACACATGATCTATTTCTATGTCACACCCAGAGTATTTTAACAGGTTTAGGTTAGCCTATCAGATCAGGAAAAAAACTCTAGGCCCCAGGAAGACAATCCCCCCCACATCACTCTGGGACCCGTTGTGCCACCTGTGAAATCACCACACAATGTTACAAATGAGAAAACGAGTGTCGTGCTCGATTTCCGGAGGTAGCATTCCAAGACAGGATCATTTCGTAAGTTTTACACAACAGTATTGTCTCTGAAGAACCTCAACAAAAATGTCCCTTTGCTGTTGTCAATGTGAAAGCGGCCTTTGACTAGACGTTCAAGGCAAGCTAGTTCCTCACACCTGACTCCAACTCATAATTGGATGCGTTAGATTCGTTGTGTATAAAGTCCATGTTCAGTTACGTTTCCTGATTCATTTCAATCAGGATTTACAACAGATTTTGAGTCAAAGTACTTCTTGATTCTTTTTAATATATATTTTTTTTACCTTTATTTAAGCAGGCAAGTCAGTTAAGAACAAATTCTTATTTTCAATGACGGCCTAGGAACAGTGGGTTAACTGCCTGTTCAGGGGCAGAACGACAGATTTGTACCTTGTCAGCTCAGGGGTTTGAACTTGCAACCTTCCGGTTACTAGTCCAACGCTCTAACCCCTAGGCTACCCTGCCGTCCTTGTTTGTTTTCCTGTGTGTTTAAAATGAGAAAAACATCCCAATAGTAACAGTTCCTCACATTCTGTGCCAGGCCCCCCTATCGTTTTAGACTCATTATTTAGCGACCCGAAGAGAGAACAGCAACACACGGGTTCATTACATTAGAGGCAACTGAGCTCCAATATAAACTAGAGATTTGGCAGCTCCGTCTTCTCTGTGGTCTACATAGCAATTAAATGGGAAATGAGAATGGTGGGCTTTGATGTGATTTAATGATAAACAATCTTGAAACAGTAGAAAGAAAGAGATTTTATGCAGTATTTATTTGCATGACAATCTGAGTCTAGTCTATGGATGGAAATCAAACCTTCATTTTTTGATTGATTCAGATTCAGAAACAGAACAAAGATTTTTAAAGAACATTTCCCCCTGGTCAAGATGAGTCAGTCCTTTTACTATTTTATGAAATAGTTTAGGAAACAAAATGGCTGAATTGACATGAATGTTTCCATTGTGGTGAATTAAAGGCCATTGTTGAGGAAGACTGTCAGTCGCTGTATTGGCTCCACTTAAAGTGAGAATGGAGAGGAAATGATGGATCCTAGGAGTGTGTATGTTTGTGTGTGTGTGTGTGTGTGTGTGTGTGTGTGGCTCTCCTGTGTAGAGTTCATACCAGGACAAGAAACTCCTCTTTGACCCACTCCAACCTCTGGCATCCTCCTCTTCAGGCCTCCTGACCATAACTCTTCTCCAGAGTCTCTTTTCTCCCTCCCCCTCCCTCCCTCCCTCCCTCCCTCCCTCCCTCCCTCCCTCCCTCCCTCCCTCCCTCCCTCCCTCCCTCCCTCCCTCCCTCCCCCCCTCCCTCTGCCTCCCTCCCCCCCACTCCTTCCTCTCTCCTCTACCTCTTAACCTACTCACCCCTCCCTCTGCCTCCCTCCCCACTCCTTCCTCTCCCTCTACCTCTTAACCTCCACCCTTTCTCTCTCTTGACCTCCCTCCCTCCTCTCTCCTCTGCCTCTTGACCTTCTCACTCCTCCATCCCTCCTCTCTCCTCTGTCTCTCGACATACTCATTCCTCTCTCCTCTCTCCTCTGCCTCTCGACCTACTCACTCCTCCATCCCTCCTCTCTCCTCTGCCTCTCGACCTACTCACTCCTCCATCCCTCCTCTCTCCTCTCTCTCGACATACTCACTCCTCCATCCCTCCTCTCTCCTCTGTCTCTCGACCTACTCACTCCTCCATCCCTCCTCTCTCCTCTGTCTCTCGACATACTCATTCCTCTCTCCTCTCTCCTCTGCCTCTCGACCTACTCACCCTCCATCCCTCCTCTCTCTGCCTCTCGACCTACTCACTCCTCCATCCCTCCTCTCTCCTCTGTCTCTCGACCTACTCACTCCTCCATCCCTCCTCTCTCCTCTGCCTCTCGACCTACTCACTCCTCCATCCCTCCTCTCTCCTCTGCCTCTCGACCTACTCACTCCTCCATCCCTCCTCTCTCCTCTGCCTCTCGACCTACTCACTCCTCCATCCCTCCTCTCTCCTCTGGTTCTCGACCTACTCACTCCTCCATCCCTCCTCTCTCCTCTTACCTCTCGACCTACTCACTCCTCCATCCCTCCTCTCTCCTCTACCTCTCGACCTACTCACTCCTCCATCCCTCCTCTCTCCTCTGCCTCTCGACCTTCTCACTCCTCCATCCCTCCTCTCTCCTCTACCTCTCGACCTACTCACTCCTCCATCCCTCCTCTCTCCTCTACCTCTCGACCTACTCACTCCTCCATCCCTCCTCTCTCCTCTGCCTCTCGACATACTCATTCCTCTCTCCTCTCTCCTCTGCCTCTCGACCTACTCCTCCATCCCTCCTCTCTCCTCTGCCTCTCACAGTAGAGTTATCTGTCAGGTGATCTGGTTAGTTAGTAGGGTTACAGTAGAGTTATCTGCCAGGTGAGCTGGTTAGTTAGTTAGTAGGGTTACAGTAGAGTTATCTGTCAGGTGAGCTGGTTAGTTATTTAGCAGGGTCACAGTAGAGTTATCTGACAGGTGAGCTGGTTAGTTAGTTAGTAAGGTTACAGTAGAGTTATCTGTCAGGTGAGTTGGTTAGTTAGTTAGTTAGTAGGGTCACAGTAGAGTTATCTGTCAGGTGAGCTGGTTAGTTAGTTAGTAGGGTTACAGTAGAGTTATCTGTCAGGTGAGCTGGTTAGTTAGTTAGTAGGGTCACAGTAGAGTTATCTGTCAGGTGAGCTGGTTAGTTAGTTAGTAGGGTCACAGTAGAGTTATCTGTCAGGTGAGCTGGTTAGTTAGTTAGTAGGGTCACAGTAGAGTTATCTGTCAGGTGCGCTGGTTAGTTAGTAGGGTCACAGTAGAGTTATCTGACAGGTGAGCTGGTTAGTTAGTTAGTTAGTAAGGTTACAGTACAGTTATCTGTCAGGTGAGCTGGTTAGTTAGTTAGTAGGGTTACAGTAGAGTTATCTGTCAGGTGATCTGGTTAGTTAGTAGGGTTACAGTAGAGTTATCTGTCAGGTGATCTGGTTAGTTAGTTAGTAGGGTCACAGTAGAGTTATCTGTCAGGTGAGCTGGTTAGTTAGTTAGTAGGGTCACAGTAGAGTTATCTGTCAGTTGAGCTGGTTAGTTAGTAGGGTCACAGTAGAGTTATCTGACAGGTGATCTGGTTAGTTAGTAAGGTCACAGTAGAGTTATCTGTCGGGTGATCTGGTTAGTTAGTAGGGTCACAGTAGAGTTATCTGACAGGTGAGCTGGTTAGTTAGTTAGTAGGGTTACAGTAGAGTTATCTGACAGGTGAGCTGGTTAGTTAGTAGGGTTACAGTAGAGTTATCTGACAGGTGAGCTGGTTAGTTAGTTACTTGCCTAGTTAAAAAAAAAAATATCCTCTGGTTTTCACTTTGTTCCTCTCACTTGTACCTCACCAGTAGGAGGGAATATGTTTGTAGACTTCCTGTGTGTTTCTTACTCTGTCCATAAGCAAAAATAATAATTGGTCCACACATGAAAATATGAATTTTATTTGTATATTCTCTTTCGCTGCCTCTGTGTTCCAGGGTGACGGCCCAGCGCAGTATTGAGGATGCTGAGGAGATAGAGCGGGAACGGAGACGAAGGGCCAGGGAGAGACAGGGAGACCAGGACCCACACACCCACACTGGCCCAGCCAGCACCACCAGCCCCACACCAGACAATGGGCTCCCGGAGCTATATCCAATGTAAGTCACAAAGCTGAATGGAGGCTAACAGCCAACACTTTCCTGCTGTAGAATCCTACAATAGAACATGCTGCTCTGGTTATCGTAGACTGCACCAGGGTGTAAGACGAGACATCCCACACCAGTCTTGTTGTCATCTGTAGCAGCTGAGTAGCTCAGTTTGTAACACATGAGGTGAACTGCTTACTGTAGTGGCGCAACGGTCTAAGGCACTGCACCTCAGTGCTAGAGGCGTCACTACGGACGCCCTGGTTCGATCCTGGGCTGTATCACAACCCGGCCGTGATTGGGAGTCTCATATGACGGGGCACAATTGCCCCAGCTTCATCCGGGTTAGGGTTTGGCCGGGGTAGGCTGTCTTTGTAAATAAGAATTTGTTCTTAACTGATTTGTCTAGTTAAATTAAAGTTAATTAAAAAAAATATAAAAAATACAAATGTCTCAATGGTGCTGATTAGACTGTAGGTAATCTGACTGTCTCAATGGTGCTGATTAGACTGTAGGTAATCTGACTGTCTCAATGGTGCTGATTAGACTGTAGGTAATCTGACTGTCTCAATGGTGCTGATTAGACTGTAGGTAATCTGACTGTCTCAATGGTGCTGATTAGACTGTAGGTAATCTGACTGAATGGTGCTGATTAGACTGTAATCTGGTGGTGCTGATTAGACTGTAGGTAATCTGACTGTCTCAATGGTGCTGATTAGACTGTGCTGATTCTCAATGGTGCTGATTAGACTGTAGGTAATCTGACTGTCTCAATGGTGCTGATTGCTGAGACTGTAGGTAATCTGACTGTCTCAATGGTGCTGATTAGACTGTAGGTAATCTGAATGGTGCTGATTCTCAATGGTGTCTCAATGGTGCTGATTAGACTGTAGGTAATCTGACTGTCTCAATGGTGCTGATTAGACTGTAGGTAATCTGACTGTCTCAATGGTGCTGATTAGACTGTAGGTAATCTGACTGTCTCAATGGTGCTGATTAGACTGTAGGTAATCTGACTGTCTCAATGGTGCTGATTAGACTGTAGGTAATCTGACTGTCTCAATGGTGCTGATTAGACTGTAGGTAATCTGACTGACGTCTCAATGGTGCTGATTAGACTGTAGGTAATCTGACTGACGTCTCAATGGTGCTGATTAGACTGTAGGTAATCTGATTGATGTCTCAATGGTGCTGATTAGACTGATGTCTCAATGGTGCTGATTAGACTGTAGGTAATCTGACTGATGTCTCAATGGTGCTGATTAGACTGATGTCTCAATGATGCTGATTAGACTGTAGGTAATCTGACTGATGTCTCAATGGTGCTGATTAGACTGTAGGTAATCTGACTGATGTCTCAATGGTGCTGAATAGACTGTAGGGAAACAAGACAACATTAGCTAGCGTTCGCCAATGAAGTACTGTCACGTATCCTATCAGGGTTTACAGTATATAGACCTGGGCTGTGTCTCAATGGACCTGGGTTGTGTCCCAGATGACTCCCTGTTTACTATATAGTGTACAGATTTGACCGGAGCCCTTGGGGAACAGGGTGCTATTAGGGTCGCAGCCTTCAGTGTGCTGTGCTATTGGTTTTAAATGCCCTGTCAGTGTTGATGTGTACGACTCTAGATATGAAGGGAGAGACACTGCTCTACCCAGGGGAAGGCATTGAGCTGATCAGGAAAGGAGTTGACATTGCTTATCTACTGTTAGGCCTGACATAGTGAGTGTGTGTGTGTGTGTTTGTGCAGTCATGTGTGTGCATGTGTGTGAGCCATGTTCCTCCACAACAGGTCTATTGTATTGAATCAATGGTTTCCTCTTAAAGATGTGTGGTAGGCTATTACTTCTTGTTCCCTTGGTGACTCAAACCTACTGGTGACTCAAACCTACTGGTGACTCAAACCTACTGGTGACTCAAACCTATTGGTGACTCAAACCTATTGGTGACTCAAACCTATTGGTGACTCAAACCTATTGGTGACTCAAACCTACTGGTGACTCAAACCTATTGGTGACTCAAACCTACTGGTGACTCAAACCTACTGGTGACTCAAACCTATTGGTGACTCAAACCTATTGGTGACTCAAACCTACTGGTGACTCAAACCTATTGGTGACTCAAACCTATTGGTGACTCAAACCTATTGGTGACTCAAACCTATTGGTGACTCAAACCTATTGGTGACTCAAACCTATTGACTCAAACCTAAACCTTGACTCAAACCTATGGTGACTCAAACCTACTGGTGACTCAAACCTAACCTATTGGTGACTCAAACCTACTGGTGACTCAAACCTATTGGTGACTCAAACCTATTGGTGACTCAAACCTATTGGTGACTCAAACCTATTGTGACTCAAACCTATTGGTGACTCAAACCTACTGGTGACTCAAACCTACTCAAACCTACTGGTGACTCAAACCTATTGGTGACTCAAACCTATTGGTGACTCAAACCTACTGGTGACTCAAACCTACTGGTGACTCAAACCTACTGGTGACTCAAACCTACTGGTGACTCAAACCTACTGGTGACTCAAACCTACTGGTGACTCAAACCTACTGGTGACTCAAACCTATTGGTGACTCAAACCTATTGGTGACTCAAACCTATTGGTGACTCAAACCTACTGGTGACTCAAACCTACTGGTGACTCAAACCTATTGGTGACTCAAACCTATTGGTGACTCAAACCTATTGGTGACTCAAACCTATTGGTGACTCAAACCTATTGGACTGACTCAAACCTATTGGTGACTCAAACCTATTGGTGACTCAAACCTACAAACCTACTGGTGACTCAAACCTACTGGTGACTCAAACCTACTGGTGACTCAAACCTACTGGTGACTCAAACCTACTGGTGACTCAAACCTACTGGTGACTCAAACCTACTGGTGACTCAAACCTATTGGTGACTCAAACCTATTGGTGACTCAAACCTACTGGTGACTCAAACCTATTGACTCAAACCTACTGGTGACTCAAACCTACTGGTGACTCAAACCTACTGGTGACTCAAACCTACTGGTGACTCAAACCTACTGGTGACTCAAACCTACTGGTGACTCAAACCTACTGGTGACTCAAACCTACTGGTGACTCAAACCTACTGGTGACTCAAACCTACTGGTGACTCAAACCTACTGGTGACTCAAACCTACTGGTGACTCAAACCTACTGGTGACTCAAACCTACTGGTGACTCAAACCTACTGGTGACTCAAACCTACTGGTGACTCAAACCTATTGGTGACTCAAACCTACTGGTGACTCAAACCTACTGGTGACTCAAACCTACTGGTGACTCAAACCTACTGGTGACTCAAACCTACTGGTGACTCAAACCTAATGGTGACTCAAACCTACTGGTGACTCAAACATATTGTAACGGTTCTCTTTTGGTGAAGGAGAGTCGGACCAAAATGCGGCGTGTAGATTGCGATCCATGTTTAAATCAACAAACGTAAAACACGAATCAATACAAAAACTACAAAAAAACAACAAACGTGGAAACGTAACGAAATCCGAAACAGCCCTGTCTGGTGAAAACACAGAGACAGGAACAATCACCCACAAACACACAGTGAAACCCAGGTTACTTAAATATGGTTCCCAATCAGAGACAATGACTAACACCTGCCTCTGATTGAGAACCATATCAGGCCAGACATAGAAATAGACAAACTAGACATGAAACATAGAATGCCCACTCAGCTCACACCCTGACCAACCAAAACATAGAAATATACAAAGTAAACTATGGTCAGGGTGTGACAGTACCCCCCCCCAAGGTGCGGACTCCGGCCGCAAAACCTGAACCTATAGGGGAGGGTCTGGGTGGGCATCTGTCCGCGGTGGCGGCTCTGGTGCTGGACGTGGCCCCCACTTCACCGTAGTCTTCCCCCACCTTGTCCGCTTCCGTGACCTCCTAGCCACGGCAACCCTACTTAATAACACGGGACAGAGGGGCAGCTCGGGACAGAGGGGCAGCTCGGGACAGAGGGGCTCTTCAGACTCCGGCAGCACAGGAGAGGAGGAAGGCTCTGGCAGATCCTGGCTGACTGGCGGATCTGGAAGAGTCTGGCTGACTGGCGGATCTGGAAGAGTCTGGCAGACTGGCGGATCTGGAAGAGTCTGGCAGACTGGCGGATCTGGAAGAGTCTGGCAGACTGGCGGATCTGGAAGAGTCTGGCAGATCTAGAAGAGTCTGGCTGACTGGCGGATCCTGGCTGACTGGCAGATCTGGAAGAGTCTGGCTGACTGGCGGCTCTGGCTGCTCCATGCTGACTGGCGGCTCTGGCTGCTCCATGCTGACTGGCAGCTCTGGCGGCTTCTTGCAGACTGGCAGCTCTGGCTGCTCCATGCAGACTGGCAGCTCTGGCAGCTCCTTGCAGACTGGCAGCTCCTTGCAGACTGGCATCTCCGGCTGCTCCATGCAGACTGACAGCTCTGGCTGTTCCATGCAGACTGACATCTCTGGCTGCTCCATGCAGACTGACAGCTCTGGCTGCTCCATGCAGACTGACAGCTCTGGCTGCTCCATGCAGACTGACAGCTCTGGCTGCTCCATGCAGACTGACAGCTCTGGCTGCTCCATGCAGACTGACAGCTCTGGCTGCTCCATGCAGGCTGGCAGCTCTGGCTGCGCTAAACAGGCAGGAGACTCCGGCAACGCTGTAGAGGCGGAAGGCTCTGGTAGCGCTGGAGAGGAAGGCTCTGGTAGCGCCAAACAGGCGGGAGACTCCGGCAGCAGGAGAGGAGGAAGGCTCTGGTAGCGCTGAACAGGCGGGAGACTCCGGCAGCGCAGGAGAGGAGGAAGGCTCTGGTAGCGCTGAACAGGCGGGAGACTCCGGCAGCGCAGGAGAGGAGGAAGGCTCTGGTAGCGCTGAACAGGCGGGAGACTCCGGCAGCGCAGGAGAGGAGGAAGGCTCTGGTAGCGCTGAACAGGCGGGAGACTCCGGCAGCGCAGGAGAGGAGGAAGGCTCTGGTAGCGCTGAACAGGCGGGAGACTCCGGCAGCGCAGGAGAGGAGGAAGGCTCTGGCAGCGCTGGAGAGGCGAGGCGCACTGTAGGCCTGATGCGTGGTGCTGGCACTGGTGGTACTGGACCGAGAACACGCACAGGAAGCCTGGTGCGGGTAGCTGCTACCGGAGGGCTGGGGTGTGGAGGTGGTACTGGATAGACCGGACCGTGCAGGCGCACTGGAGCTCTTGAGCACCGAGCCTGCCCAACCTTACCCGGTTGAATGGTCCCGGTCGCCCTGCCAGTGAGGCGAGGTGGAATAGCCCGCACTGGGCTATGCAGGCGAACCGGAGAAACCGTGCGCAAGGCTGGTGCCATGTAAGCCGGCCCAAGGAGACGCACTGGAGACCAGCTGCGTAGAACCGGCTTCATGGCATTTGGCTCGATGCTCAATCTAGCCCGGCCGATACGCGGAGCTGGAATGCGCACCACTGCATAACATGGTGCCTGCCCGGTCTCTCTAGCCCCCCGGTAAGCACAGGGAGTTTGCGCAGGTCTCCTACCTGGCATAGCCATACTCCCTGTGAGCCCCCCCCAAGAAATTTTTGGGGCTGACTCTCAGGCTTCCATCCGCGTTGCCGTGCTGCCTCCTCAAACCAGCGCCTCTCCGCTTTCGCCGCCTCCAGTTCTTCCTTGGGACGGCGATATTCTCCAGGCTGAGCCCAGGGTCCTTCACCGTCCAGTTCGTCCTCCCATGTCCATAAATCCTTATGTTTCTCCTGCTGTTGCTGTTGCTGTTGCCTGTTACCACGCCACTTGGTCCTGTTGTGGTCGCCACTTGGTCCTGTTGTGGTGGGTGATTCTGTAACGGTTCTCTTTTGGTGAAGGAGAGTCGGACCAAAATGCGGCGTGTAGATTGCGATCCATGTTTAATCAACAAACGTAAAACACGAATCAATACAAAAACTACAAAAAAACAACAAACGTGGAAACGTAACGAAATCCGAAACAGCCCTGTCTGGTGAAAACACAGAGACAGGAACAATCACCCACAAACACACAGTGAAACCCAGGCTACCTAAATATGGTTCCCAATCAGAGACAATGACTGATTGAGAACCATATCAGGCCAGACATAGAAATAGACAAACTAGACATGAAACATAGAATGCCCACTCAGCTCACACCCTGACCAACCAAAACATAGAAATATACAAAGTAAACTATGGTCAGGGTGTGACACATATTGGTGACTCAAACCTACTGGTGACTCAAACCTACTGGTGACTCAAACCTATTGGTGACTCAAACATATTTTTGATGATGGACTCATTACGAGTATTTGCAAGGTTGCTATTTTCTAGTTAAGAAAAATCTAGTTAAAGAAACATCTGCAGGTGTGTGGTAGTGGTTTCAAATGTTACACAGGAAATAAATGGTCCTTTATTTTTTATTTTTTACCAGAGATCTAATTATGCTACATTCTTAGAAAAAAGAGTTCCAAAAGGATTCTTCGGCTGTCCCCATAAGAGAACCCTTTTTGGTTCCAGGTGGAACCGCTTTTAGTTCCAGGTGGAACTCTTTTTAGTTCCAGATAGAACCCATTTTAGTTCCAGGTAAAACCCGTTTTAGTTCCAGGTGGAACCTTTTTAGTTCCAGGTGGAACCCTTTATAGTTCCAAGTGGAACCCTTTTTAGTTCCAGGTGGAACCCTTTATAGTTCCAGGTGGAACCCTTTTTAGTTCCAGGTGGAACCCTTTTTGGTTCCAGGCGGAACCCTTTTTGGTTCCAGGCGGAACCCTTTTTAGTTCCAGGCGGAACCCTTTTTGGTTCCAGGCGGAACCCTTTTTAGTTCCTGGTGGAACCCTTTTTGGTTCCAGGCGGAACCCTTTTTGGTTCCAGGCGGAACCCTTTTTAGTTCCAGGCAGAACCCTTTTTGGTTCCAGGTGGAACCCTTTTTAGTTCCAGGTGGAATCATTTTTGGTTCCAGGTGGAACTCTTTTTAGTTCCAGGTGGAAACCGTTTTTGGTTCCAGGCAGAATAACTGTTATTATTCTACTTGTTAATGTTATTATGTTATTATGCTACTTGTTAATGTTTTAATGCACTTCTATGCAGCCCATTAATAAATCAACCTAAACTATATTTATTTTTGCTTTGTTGCAACAATGAGAAACGAGAAATGACAGAAGGCCGGGGCTACAGGAAGAGAGCATGCCTTCGTCCCAAAGGGCACCCTATCCCCTGTGTAGTGCACTACTACATAGGGCTCTGGTGAAAAGTAGTGCACTACTACATAGGGCTCTGGTGAAAAGTAGTGCACGACTACATCGGGTTCTGGTGAAAAGTAGTGCACTATATGGTGAATTGGGCTCTGGTCTAAAGTAGTGCACTATTTAGGGAAATGGGTGCCATTTGGGATACAGTCCATAGCTCACTCAGAGGAAACAGGATGCAGCAGTGGCGTCCGTTCCGTTGGCAGCGAGGTCGGTCGCTCAGTTTTGTGTGTTTCCATGGCCACAGTACATGTGTGTCCCGTTGCCATGACGCTGAGCCAAAGGCCCTGGGGTCTGGCTAACACCTGTCATCTGCTGGGCTAAACTGAAGCAAACAGGAAAACGCTCATCCAGAGGCCAGGCTCCTAGTGGCCGGGGACTTTAATGCAGGGAAACTTAAATCAGTTTTACCTCATTTCTATCAGCATGTAAAAATGTGCAACCAGAGGGAAGAAAATTGTCATCGACGCGGCTGTAGTGGAGCAGGTTGAGAGCTTTAAGTTCCTTGGCTTCCACATCACCAACAAACTAACATGGTCCAAACACACCAAGACAATTGTGAAGAGGGTACGACAAAACCTATTCCCCTTCGGGAGACTGAAAAGATTTGGCATGGGTCCTCAGATCCTCAAAAGGTTCTACAGCTGCACCATTGAGAGCATCCTGACGAGTTGCATCACTGCCTAGTATGGCAACTGCTCGGCCTCCGACCTCAAGGCACTACAGAGGGTAGTGTGTACGCCCCCACGCTGCTGCTACTCTCTGTTATTATCTGTGCATAGTCACTTTAGTAACTTTACCTACATGTACATATTACCTCGACACCGGTGCCCCCGCACATTGACATTGACTGTACCGGTGCCCCCTATATACAGTCTCACTATTGTTATTTACTGCTGCTCTTTAATTATTTGTTTGTCTTATCTCTTACTTTTTTAGGGTTTTTCTTAAAACTGCATAGTTGGTTAAGGGCTTGTAAGTAAGCATTTCACTGTAAGGTCTACACCTGTTGTATTTGGCGCATGTGACAAATACAATTTGATTTGATGATTTGACACACGCACACACACACACACACACACACACACACACACACACACACACACACTCGGCTGCTGTAGGCTGACTGCAGGTGTTTGGCTGTAAAGACTCACTTCCTGTGACCGCTGCCTGTCCCCTGACCTCTCTACAGTACCTGACCCCCTCTGTCGTTTCCCCTTTCAACATTGTGCTGACCGCTAACAATATTACAGAAGCCACCTAATTGTTTTCACAGTGGTTAGCAGCTAGGACGTTTAGCCACCTGATTGTTTTCACAGTGGTTAGCAGCTAGCACGTTTAGCCACCTGATTGTTTTCACAGTGGTTAGCAGCTAGCACGTTTAGCCACCTGATTGTTTTCACAGTGGTTAGCAGCTAGCACGTTTAGCCACCTGATCATTTTCACAGTGGTTTGTTTAGCCACCTGATTGTTTTCACAGTGGTTAGCAGCTAGCACGTTTAGCCACCTGATTGTTTTCACAGTGGTTAGCACGTTTAGCCACCTGATTGTTTTCACAGTGGTTAGCAGCTAGCACGTTTAGCCACCTGATTGTTTTCACAGTGGTTAGCAGCTAGCACGTTTAGCGACCTGATCATTTTCACAGTGGTTTGTTTAGCCACCTGATTGTTTTCACAGTGGTTAGCAGCTAGCACGTTTAGCCACCTGATTGTTTTCTTCCTACAGTGGTTCAGCTAGCACGTTAGCACCTGATTGTTTTCACAGTGGTTAGCAGCTGATATACGTTTAGCACACCTGATTGTTTTCACAGTGGTTAGCAGCTGATATACGTTTAGCCACCTGATTGTTTTCACAGTGGTTTACTTTTCTAGCAGGAGTTAGCAGAACTGATATACTGATTGGGTTTACTTTCTAGGCAGTTAGCAGAACTGATATACTTTGAGTAGGGTTCACTACAGCGGTTCTAGGCAACGGGAGTTAGCCTGATTGTTTTCACTAGTGGTTAGCAGAACTGATATACTTTGAGTTGGGTTTACTACAATGGTTTAGCAACACCTGATTGTTTTTACACAGTGGTTAGCAGCTGAGCACGTTTAGCAACCAGAACTGATTGAGTTTTTACACAGTGGTTCTAGGCAGCAGAACTGATATACTTTGAGTTGGGTTTACACGTTTAGCCAGAACTGATATACTTTGAGTTTTTACTACAGTGGTTCTAGCAGCGGCAGTTAGCAGAACCTGATTGGGTTTTCACAGTTCTAGGTTAGCAGAACTGATATACTTTGAGTTGGGTTTACTACAGCGGTTCTAGGCAACGGGAGTTAGCAGAACTGATATACTTTTCACAGTGGGTTTACTACTTCTAGGCAACCTGATTGTTTTTGAGTGGTTTACTACAGCAGCTAGGCACGTTTAGCAGAACTGATATACTTTGATTGTTTAGGCAACGGGAGTTAGCAGAACTGATATACTTTGAGTTGGGTTTACTTTCTAGGCAACAGTTAGCAGAACTGGTTCTAGGCAACGGGAGTTAGCAGAACTGATATACTTTGATACTACAGCGGTTCTAGAACGTTAGGGAACTTACTTTGACAACGGTTCTAGGCAACGGGAGTTAGCAGAACTGATATACTTTGAGTTGGGTTTACTACAATGGTTCTAGGCAACGGGAGTTAGCAGAACTGATATACTTTGAGTTGGGTTTACTACAGCGGTTCTAGGCAACGGGAGTTAGCAGAACTATTACTTTTTACACTGTGTAAAAGTGTAAAATTAGCCTGTTTTGAATTCAGTTGACAATGCATTAGGTTGAAGTGTTGAAGGCTGTAAGTATTGTCTGTCTTTTTCGAGGGTCGACCTG
The DNA here is from genome assembly GCF_018296145.1 of Oncorhynchus tshawytscha. Taxonomy (NCBI): domain Eukaryota; kingdom Metazoa; phylum Chordata; class Actinopteri; order Salmoniformes; family Salmonidae; genus Oncorhynchus; species Oncorhynchus tshawytscha. The sequence goes on along the minus strand of NW_024609387.1, from coordinate 126,296 downwards.
GCCTTCTTCGGCCTGGATAACCCTGTCCTTAGATGTCATTACTCTTGAAGGAAATGTTGAAAACAGCACTATATTTCTATAGTGGCAAGATAGATATCTGTTGAACAGTTAGAAATGACTGGATCACCTTTAGGTTTGACTTGTTATTAACAATTGTACCTGTCTCTTCAGGTGTGAGAGTGAACTGAAGGCTAGTGGCTGCCAGTTGGCTCTGGAGGAGGACGAGGGCTTCAGTGACTGGACCCAGAGGTTGGAGAAACGCAGACAGCGCCACCTGGAGGAACAGGAGTCCTCGGAGGACCATCAGCCCCAGCAGCAGCAGAATCAACCCCAGCAGCATCACCCCCAGCAACAGCATCAACCCCAGCAGCATCACCCCAGCAACAGCATCACCCCCAGCAGCATCACCCCCAGCAGCAGCAGCAGCAGCCCCAGCTGCTCAGGCTAAACAGAGCCTCCCCAATCAGACCCTGCTTGAAGACACGTCCTGGTCCTGGGCCCGAGGAGAGGGAGGAGAAGGAGGTAGAGTGGGAACGAAAAGCCAGCAACAAGACACAAGACACTTCAAGAAGAGTAACAGAGGACAAGGTAGAGTTACGATTGTGCATATGCCACGCTGTATCCAATCATCACTCAAGTCACACTGTCGTCTTTATTCACGGCAGGGCAAAGAGGGGAAAGCTGATGTTTGGTGTTGTGATGCCAAACTTGACCGCCGATGACGTTTGATGGCAAAACTCAAATTGAACTATAAAGTGTTCTTCTGAATGCCCTGTTTTGTTTTTAGGTCGTGGAGAAGAAGAAATCTGAGCTGAAGATCTCCTACACCTCTAAAGTCATGAGACACGTCAACAGCAACGGGGAAGCAGCTGGAGCGGAAGTGACCTCATACCTAGTTGCAGGGAAACTGTCTCCAAGGTAACACACCTAAAATAGTCTATAGGTGTTTCCAAAATGGCGCCCGAATCCTTAAATAGAGCCTCATCTGGCCAAAAGTAGTGCACTATATAGGGATTAGGGTGCCATTTGTCTGGTCTAAAGTAGTGCACTATAACGGGAATAGGGTGCCATTTGGCTGGTCTAAAGTAGTGCACTATAACAGGAATAGGGTGCCATTTGTCTGGTCAAAAGTAGTGCACTATCAAGGGAATAGGGTGCCATTTGGCTGGCCTATAGTAGTGCACTATAATGGGAAAGGGGTAACATTTAGCTGGTCTAAAGTAGTGCACTATAACGGGAATAGGGTGCCATTTGTCTGGTCAAAAGTAGTGCACTATCAAGGGAATAGGGTGCCATTTGGCTGGTCTAAAGTAGTGCATTATATAGAAATAGGGTGCCATTTGGCTGGTCTAAAGTAGTGCACAATAACGGGAATAGGGTGCCATTTGGCTGGCCTAAAGTAGTGCACTATAACGGGAAAAGGGTGCCATTTGGCTGGACTAAAGTAGTGCACTATAACAGGAATAGGGTGCCATTTGGTTGGTCTAAAGTAGTGCACTATAACGGGAATAGGGTTCCATTTTGGACACAGTTTCAGACTGGGGCCAGATCTCACTACTGTAATGTCCAAATTCAATTTAAAGAGGAGGAGAACTCAACACAAAGACTGAAGCTGTCTGAGTTTCTTTATTTATAGTTTCCTTGGTTTCAGTCTTATCTTCCTGCTACAGATGGAGGATCTTCATTTGAGCCAGTTTTCTACAGCAGGAAAATAATCCCGCAGCAACAGGAAATGTGAATTATAGAGTGGATTATTATTAATGGACATTTTTTGAAGAGGTTGATACATCATTCGTAAGGATAAATCAAGTCTGAAATTGTTAAGGGGAAATTACAAACTTCAGAAGCCTTTTTAAACCTCAAATAAACTAGACGTTTTACATTTCCTGCGTTGCAGGAAAGCTCACCTGCAACACGACGATCAAATTAAAATGTATGGGTGATCGCTTGTAGAGAGAGAATAATAACTTCTGTAAAGCATATATCAGTTCCTACTTCATACTGAACTGAAAAAGAGGCATGACAAGATCAGTGACTCTCATCACTTCCTGTATGGGCTAGCTCAACATCCTTCCTTAATTTAACCAAGCCTTAAGAGTGAGCTACTATCGGGTGTTGAGACACAGCTAGAGACACAGATAGAGATGGCTGAGACACAGATAGTCATGGATGAGACACAGATAGTCTTGGACGAGACACAGGAAGACATGGCTGAGACACAGATAGTCATGGATGAGACACAGATAGTCATGACTGAGACACAGATAGTCTTGGATGAGACACAGGAAGACATGGCTGAGACACAGATAGTCATGACTGAGACACAGCTAGAGACACAGATAGAGATGGCTGAGACACAGATAGTCATGACTGAGACACAGATAGTCATGGAGGAGACACAGAAAGAGATGGATGACACCCCGAAAGACATGGTTGAGACACAGATAGTCTTGGAAGAGACACCAAAAGACATGGATGAGACACAGAAAGAGATGGATGAGACACCGAAAGAGATGGATGAGACACCGAAAGAGATGGATGAGATACCTACTTCTTCCTTGTTTGTCACTGAAGGAGACAGGTAAACATTTCAAAGCAAACTGAGGGAATCTTGTGGATTGATAAGATGAGAACTGTCCAAAGTAGTTCATAACTACAGCAGTGGAGATATTAGAAGGTGTTACATTTATAATGCAGTTTGATCATAGTGAGAGACGGAGCAGCTTCCTCCAACCTGTCCTCTAACTTTGGACTTTACTTTCATCCTCTCCTCTCCTCTCCTCTCCTCTCCTCTCCTCTCCTCTCCTCTCCTCTCCTCTCTCCTCTCCTCTCCTCTCCTCTCCTCTCCTCTCCTCTCCTCCTCCTCTCCTCTCCTCCTCCTCCCTCTCCTCTCCTCTCCTCTCCTCTCCTCTCCTCTAGTCGTAGTGGCAGCTTGGGAGGGCAGAGACAGGAGGAGGTGGATGGAGAGGTTCCCGGGGGGCAGCTGGAGACAGAGAAGACACCAGGCCAGGGACAGGGCACCCTGGAACAGCTGAGACAGAGACAGCAGGAGGACCAGGAGGAGATGGAGGAGTTGAACCGCAGGAGAGAGGAGAAACGCAGAGCCAGGGAGGAGGAGGAGCACCAGAGAGAGAAAGAGGAGCAGCACAGACAGGAGCAGGAGGAGGTGAGATCTGGGTCCGTTATAATGAATGAACAGGGGGTCAGATCCTAGACCAGCACTCCTACTCTGAGACTGGTATGTACACTATCTGTGTGTGTGTATATGCATGTCGCTGCATGTTGGTAACACTTCCTATGAACACCCTCTTCATAATGCATTGCTAGCACTTTTCTAACACCTTGTGAGCTCTGACATAATGCGTTATAATGCATTATAATGCACAACATGCACAGCAGAGGTCAGTTCAGGCTCATGTACAGTGGGGCAAACAATTATTTAGTCAGCCACCAATTGTGCAAGTTCTCCCACTTAAAAAGATGAGAGAGGCCTGTAATTCTCATCATAGGTACACTTCAACTATGACAGACAAAATGAGAAAAAAAATCCAGAAAATCACATTGTACGATTTTTAATGAATTTATTTGCATATTATGGTGGAAAATAAGTATTCAAATAAATTCATTAAAAATCCTACAATGTGATTTTTTTTTTTTGTTTTGTCTGTCATAGTTGAAGTGTACCTATGATGAAAATTACAGGCCTCTCATCTTTTTAAGTGGGAGAACCTGCACAATTGGTGGCTAACTAAATAATTTTTAGTATGTGTACACACTGTATGTGTACGTGTGTTCTAATGTAGTTTCTCTGTCTGCAGGAGGAGAGGAATAGGGGTGTGTTGTTCTGATGTAGTGTCTCTGTCTACAGGAGGAGAGGAAGAGGGGTGTGTTCTAATGTAATTTCTCTGTCTGCAGGAGGAGAGGAATAGGGGTGTGTTGTTCTGATGTAGTGTCTCTGTCTACAGGAGGAGAGGAAGAGGGGTGTGTTGTTCTAATGTAGTTTCTCTGTCTACAGGAGGAGAGGAATAGGGGTGTGTTGTTCTGATGTAGTTTCTCTGTCTACAGGAGGAGAAGAATAGGGGTGTGTTGTTCTGATGTAGTGTCTCTGTCTACAGGAGGAGAGGAAGAGGGGTGTGTTCTAATGTAATTTCTCTGTCTACAGGAGGAGAGGAAGAGGGGTGTGTTCTAATGTAGTTTCTCTGTCTACAGGAGGAGAGGAAGAGGGGTGTGTTGTTCTAATGTAGTTTCTCTGTCTACAGGAGGAGAGGAAGAGGGGTGTGTTGTTCTGATGTAGTTTCTCTGTCTACAGGAGGAGAAGAAGAGGGTGTGTTGTTCTAATGTAGTTTCTCTGTCTACAGGAGGAGAAGAAGAGGGTGAAAGATGGGATAGAGAGTAGGAGGATGGCGGCTTCAGAGAGAAGGATGAAGAACCTCAGTATTTCCAGCATTGAGGGAGACGAGTCCTTCAGCCCCTTCAGTCCCATGAGCCCCACCTTCAAGGTACTACTGATATCCCGGTATCTATCAATCAATCAATCAATCACGTAACTTCAAGGTACTACTGTTGTCCCGGTATCTATCTATCTATCTATCTATCTATCTATCTATCTATCTATCTATCTATCTATCTATCTATCTATCTATCTATCTATCTATCTATCTATCTATCTATCTATCTATCTATCTATCTATCTATCTATCTATCTATCTATCTATCTATCTATCTATCTATCTATCTATCTATCTATCTATCTATCTATCTATCTATCTATGATGTCTATCTATCTATCTATCTATCTATCTATCTATCTATCTATCTATCTATCTATCTATCTATCTATCTATCTATCTATCTATCTATCTATCTATCTATCTATCTATCTATCTATCTATCTATCTATCTATCTATCTATCTATCTATCTATCTATCTATCTATCTATCTATCTATCTATCTATCTATCTATCTATCTATCTATCTATCTATCTATCAATCAACCAATCAATCACATAACTTCAAGATACTTCTGATGTCCCGGTATCTATCAACCAATCAATCAACCAATCAATCAATCAATCAATCACATAACTTCAAGGTACTTCTGATGTCCCATATAATTGACCACCATACACATCACCTTGTCATTCACCTATCACCTAATCACATGCCCACAGTTGTAGAGAAAATGATTTTTATTAGAACCAAAAAGGCTTCCAGGGATTTCTTCATAGGATGTATTTCACAGCATATTTGTCCCCTTTCTGTTACACTCTGCCATGCCGACTCACACAGTGTTACACAGTGCTTGATGTAGCATGTCTGCCACTGTGTTCTGTTCCCATGCTTCATACCATCCTACCAGAGACTCCTCCTTCTGTTTTACCCAGTAAGTTGTCGACTGTCTGTAAGTGCAGTGTGTGGATGGATATAACTGTGTTGGCTCTGTGATGTGAAGTGAGAGTCCTGTATGGTCTGTGGTTGTATGACAGGTAACATGTGTCTCTACTTAGTGTCTGATGTCAGTGCAGTGGGTGGATGGATATAACTGTGTTGGCTCTGTGATGTGAAGTGAGAGTCCTGTATGGTCTGTGGTTGTATGACAGGTAACATGTGTCTCTACTTAGTGTCTGATGTCAGTGCAGTGGGTGGATGGATATAACTGTGTTGGCTCTGTGATGTGAAGTGAGAGTCCTGTATGGTCTGTGGTTGTATGACAGGTAACATGAGTCTCTACTTAGAGTCTGATGTCAGTGCAGTGTGTGGATGGATATAACTGTGTTGGCTCTGTGATGTGAAGTGAGAGTCCTGTAATGGTCTGTGGTGGTATGACAGGTAACATGAGTCTCTACTTAGTGTCTGATGTCAGTGCAGTGTAGCCTGGATGGATATAACTGTGTTGGCTCTGTGATGTGAAGGTTGCAAGTCCTGTAATGGTCTGTGGTGGTATGACAGGTAAAAATGAGTCTCTACTGAGAGTCTTAACCCAGCTGTTCAGGGTAGCCTAAGAGGTTCTTAGAGCGTTGGACTAGTAAATAAAGGTAAAATAAGTAAAAATTAGAGTCTGATGTCAGTATGACTATTCACACTGGCTTCCTTTGGGGTTCATTTGTTTTCAGAAAATGTTTTCACCACTCCTTCTCAGACAGAAATGAACTGTGACAGATTTGAAACAAACTTTCTAGTCTGAAGACATCCTTTTTTTTCTCACTAACTACTAAATATAAAATACTTTCAAAATCAACTCTTTGATGAGCAACACAGTTTTTTTTCTCAATCTTCTCATAGAAACACAAAAGACAATGTTGACTACAGGATCACTTCTCTACATGTTTCTTCTCTCACTTGGTGTCATCACACCCCCACACCACCTCTCCACGTCTTGCATGTCATGTTGACACATCATCCTATATTTCTTCACCTTGATGTTTTTTTTTAATAAGTGTGAAGAAATGCTTTTCACGCTTCCTGTGTTGAAAGCATTTAGAGAGTTTTAGGCTGAGAGTTTTAGGCTGTGTTCTAACGTCCATACTAGTCTACCTCTTTGAATCCCCGCCCCCCCAATACTCTGCTTTATTCTAAGAACTATGTTACTATGGATACTGGAACAGAGCCTTTGTGTCCCTTCCAAATGGAACCCTATTCCCTTTATAGTACACTACCGTTGATCAGGACAGGGTTCCATTGGGGACACAGATGTTGTGTTGTGCTCTGTGTGTAGCTGCATGTGGTCAGCTTTCCTTAAACACTTCAACACTTCACGGACCGTCATGGGTTAATTCATGTCTTCATGGGTTAATTCATGTCTTCGTGGGTTAATTCATGTCGTCATGGGTTAATTCATGTCTTCATGGGTTAATTCATGTCTTCATGGGTTAATTCATGTCTTCATGGGTTAATTCATGTCTTCATGGGTTAATTCATGTCTTCATGGGTTAATTCATGTCTTCGTGGGTTAATTCATGTCGTCATGGGTTAATTCATGTCTTCGTGGGTTAATTCATGTCTTCATGGGTTAATTCATGTCTTCATGGGTTAATTCATGTCTTCATGGGTTAATTCATGTCTTCATGGGTTAATTCATGTCTTCATGGGTTAATTCATGTCTTCATGGGTTAATTCATGTCTTCATGGGTTAATTCATGTCTTCATGGGTTAATTCATGTCTTCGTGGGTTAATTCATGTCTTCGTGGGTTAATTCATGTCTTCGTGGGTTAATTCATGTCTTCGTGGGTTAATTCATGTCTTCATGGGTTAATTCATGTCTTCATGGGTTAATTCATGTCTTCATGGGTTAATTCATGTCTTCATGGGTAAATGCATGTCTTCATGGGTTAATTCATGTCTTCATGGGTTAATAAAAAAATATATGGGTTAATTCATGTCTTCATGGGTTAATTCATGTCTTCATGGGTTAATTCATGTCTTCATGGGTTAATTCATGTCTTCATGGGTTAATTCATGTCTTCGTGGGTAAATTCATGTCTTTATGGGAAAGCACCCGACTTTCTTTTCTGGCTCACAGCTAAATAGGATGTAACACACATTTGCATTGCTCAATAGCAACCTTGCTAATGTGCCAACTGTTGAGTCATAACCAACGAAGTGACTCACTCAATCCAATGTTTTCTGTGCTTCTGTTAAACCAGTAAAACACTAGTAATACTCCTATTACAAGTAGGAGTGGAGCTGTGGTCTAAAACACTGCATCTCAGTGCTTGAGGCGTCACTACAGACACCCTGGTTTGATTCCAGGCTGCATCACAACCAGCCATGATTGGGAGTCCCACAGGGCGGCGTACAATTGGCTAAGTGTCGTCCAGGTTTGGGTTTGGCCGGTGTAGGCCGTCATTGTAAATAAGAATTTATTCTTAACTGACTTGCCTCGTTTAATAAGGGTTCAATTATTTATTTTTTTAACAAACAAATATATTTTCCTCTAAAATCAATCGGACAAAACACAAAGATTATTAGCCAACTATTAGGAAAATAAACCATTTCGACTGTCGAAAAGTGTTCCTCTCACTGTACATATCTATCAGATGAATGACCTTATATATTATCGTGTTTCTTGGCACCCCGTTAGCAGTGTAAAAGTCATCTGAAAGAAACTGTCTGCAGCAGAGTGGCGTTGGCTTGTGTCTTTCCTGTCTTCAATGTGCTTCCCTGTGATGTGTGTCCTTCCAGAATGACACCGAGGAGAGGATGACGTCTGAGAATACCTGCACGGTGAGTTTCACCTTGGAGACCCAGGGTTCCAGAGGACAAACGTATTTCAGAACATTTAATCCAAATCAAAATTATTCTGTTGTTGTTTTAGATTCTGTTCCCCCCGTGTTAGATTGAGTCCCCCCCCCGTTAGATTCTATCCCCCCGTGTTAGATTGAGCCCCCCCGTGTTAGATTGAGTCCCCCCGTTAGATTCTATCCCCCCCGTGTTAGATTGAGCCCCCCCCCACCCCCCGTGTTAGATTCTGTCCCCCCCCGTGTTAGAGTCTGTCCCCCCCCGTGTTAGAGTGAGCTCCCCCCCCCGTGTTTGATTCTGTCCCCCGTGTTAGATTCTGTCCCCCGTGTTACCCCCCCGTGTTAGATTCTGTCCCCCCCCCCGTGTTAGATTCTGTCCCCCGTGTTAGATTCTGTCCCCCCGTGTTAGATTCCCCGTGTTAGATTCTGTCCCCCCCCGTGTTAGATTCTGTCCCCCCGTGTTAGATTCTGTCCCCCCCATGTTAGATTCTGTCCCCCCCCCCGTGTTAGATTCTGTCCCCCCGTGTTAGATTCCCCCCCTGTGTTAGATTGAGTCACCCCCGTGTTAGATTCTGTCCCCCCCCCCCGTGTTAGATTCTGTCCCCCCGTGTTAGATTCCCCCCGTGTTAGATTCTGTCCCCCCTGTCCCCCTGTGTTAGATTCTGTCCCCCCGTGTTAGATTCTGTCCCCCCCCATTAGATTCTGATTCTGTCCCCCCCCCCGTGTTAGATTCTGTCCCCCTTCCCCCCGTGTTAGATTCTGTCCCCCCCGTGTTAGATTCTGTGTTAGATTCTGTCCCCCCGTGTTAGATTCTGTCCCCCCGTGTTAGATTCCCCCCGTGTTAGATTCTGTCCCCCCGTGTTAGATTCTGAGTCCCCCCCCCCTTAGATTCTGTTCCCTGTTTGCTTTTATAACTAAAACGAAAGGAAATATTTCTAATAAATCTCAAGGAATCATCAGCCTGATATTTGTTGTTGTATACGATGCATTACAACAGAGATCCATCCGGTTCGATTTTTACTTCAAATGTAACACAAAAGTGATTCTGAATCTGAAGGGGGGGAAACATAATACAACAGAACACAACAGAACACAGAATTATTATTTTTACGTGGATTAAAGGTTCTGGAACGTTGACCCCATTCAGGGGTCATTCCAGGTTAAAGGTCACCACGGGGTTAACTGTGACACAAAGGTTCCGTTCTGTTGTGTTCCGTGTGGTCGTAATGTGACACCACTTGTCAGCTGTCTGTCTTTTTTAAAAATGTCATTCTGCGCTTCATACAAACTTAGCGCTTGTTTCTAGCCTGGTCCCAGATCTGTTGGTGCTGTCTTGCCAAATATAGACATTGTCATGCATCAATGACCATATGAGTTGGCAAGACAACCCAAACAGATCCGCGACCAAGCGTTCCTGTTTCACCTTCCCTCCAAAGACCTTCTGAGCCATTGTTGCTACATCATCAACAGGAAGGTGTCCATATTATGAGCCATGCTGATGGATAATATATTGACAAATTCAAGGGGAAGATTGTTCCTTTCAACTTACTGTGTGGCCCCTAAATACACCTTTACCAGGTCATGACAGTACTATACACCTTTACCAGTTCATGACAGTACCTTTACCAGGTCATGACAGTACCTATAACAGGTCATGACAGTACTATACACCTATAACAGGTCATGACAGTACTATACACCTATAACAGGTCATGACAGTACCTTTAACAGGTCATGACAGTACTATATACCTTTACCAGGTCATGACAGTACCTTTAACAGGTCATGACAGTATTAAACACCTTTATCAGGTCATGACAGTACCTTTAACAGGTCATGACAGTACTATACACCTTTACCAGGTCATGACAGTACTATATACCTTTACCAGGTCATGACAGTACCTTTAACAGGTCATGACAGTATTAAACACCTTTATCAGGTCATGACAGTACCTTTAACAGGTCATGACAGCACTATACACCTTTACCAGGTCATGACAGTACTATATACCTTTACCAGGTCATGACAGTACTATACACCTTTACCCGGTCATGACAGTACTATACACCTTTATCAGGTCATGACAGTACCTTTAACAGGTCATGACAGTACTATATACCTTTACCAGGTCATGACAGTACTATATACCTTTACCAGGTCATGACAGTACTATACACCTTTACCCGGTCATGACAGTACTATACACCTTTATCAGGTCATGACAGTACCTTTAACAGGTCATGACAGTACTATATACCATTACCAGGTCATGACAGTACTATATACCTTTACCAGGTCATGACAGTACTATACACCTTTAACAGGTCATGACAGTACTATACACCTTTAACAGGTCATGACAGTATTATACACCTTTACCAGGTCATGACAGTACTATATACCTTTACCAGGTCATGACAGTACCTTTATCAGGTCATGACAGTACTATACACCTTTACCAGGTCATGACAGTATTATACACCTTTACCAGGTCATGACAGTACCTTTATCAGGTCATGACAGTACTATACACCCCTTACCAGGTCATGACAGTACCTTTACCAGGTCATGACAGTATTATACACCTTTACCAGGTCATGACAGTACCTTTATCAGGTCATGACAGTACTATACACCTTTACCAGGTCATGACAGTACCTTTATCAGGTCATGACAGTACTATACACCTTTACCAGGTCATGACAGTACCTTTATCAGGTCATGACAGTACTATACACCTTTACCAGGTCATGACAGTACTATACACCTTTATCAGGTCATGACAGTACCTTTATCAGGTCATGACAGTACCTTTACCAGGTCATGACAGTATTATACACCTTTACCAGGTCATGACAGTACTATACACCTTTACCAGGTCATGACAGTATTATACACCTTTACCAGGTCATGACAGTACTATACACCTTTACCAGGTCATGTCAGTACTATACACCTTTACCAGGTCATGTCAGTACCTTTAACAGGTCATGACAGTACCTTTATCAGGTCATGACAGTACTATACACCTTTACCAGGTCATGACAGTATTATACACCTTTATCAGGTCATGACATTACCTAAATCAGGTCATGACAGTACTATACACCTTTACCAGGTCATGACAGTACTATACACCTTTACCAGGTCATGACAGTACTATACACCTTTATCAGGTCATGACATTACCTAAATCAGGTCATGACAGTACTATATACCTTTACCAGGTCATGACAGTACCATACACCTTTATCAGGTCATGACATTACCTAAATCAGGTCATGACAGTACTATATACCTTTACCAGGTCATGACAGTACCATATACCTTTATCAGGTCATGACAGTACTATATACCTTTACCAGGTCATGACAGTACCATACACCTTTATCAGGTCATGACATTACCTAAATCAGGTCATGACAGTACTATACACCTTTAACAGGTCATGACAGTATTATACACCTTTACCAGGTCATGACAGTACTATACACCTTTAACAGGTCATGACAGTACTATACACCTTTACCAGGTCATGACAGTGCTATACACCTTTAACAGGTCATGACAGTACCATACACCTTTAACAGGTCATGACAGTATAAACCACAAATGCTTTAACGAGAAGGAATTCTTTGGATGGGTAGGAATACTCTGTATTGATAATGTAAGGTTACCGTAGATTGATAATGTAGGGCTACTGTAGATTGATAATGTAGGGTTACTGTAGATCGATAATGTAGGGCTACTGTTGATAAATAACGTAGGGCTACTGTAGATTGATAATGTAGGGCTACTGTAGATTGATAATGTAAGGTTACTGTAGATCGATAATGTAGGGCTACTGTTGATAAATAACGTAGGGCTACTGTAGATTGATAATGTAGGGCTACTGTAGATTGATAATGTAGGGCTACTGTAGATTGATAATGTAAGGTTACCGTAGATTGATAATGTAGGGCTACTGTAGATTGATAATGTAAGGTTACCGTAGATTGATAATGTAGGGCTACTGTAGATCGATAATGTAAGCTACGGTTGATAAATAACGTAGGGCTACTGTAGTTTGATAATGTAGGGCTACTGTAGATTGATAATGTAGGGCTACTGTAGATTGATAATGTAGGGCTACTGTAGAGAAATAATGTAGAGCTACTGTAGAGAAATAATGTAGAGCTACTGTAGATTGAAGTTGTTAGCTGTTATTCTAGGTAGCTTCAGATATATTATCTCCCAATACAAACCCGGTGTCCTTGTTCCCTTCCTCAGATCAACGAGAGGACTGAGTCTCTGAACCGCTCTCTGCAGAAAAGGTGAGTGAAAATATCTGAGGTGAAATAATTAAGTACTTGCTCTGGCGGGAAAAAAAAACAGATAGTGAAATAGAGAAGCAGGGATTTTGCAGGCGCTCTCTCTCTCTCTCTCTCTCTCTCTCTCTCTCTCTCTCTGTCTCTCTGTCTCTCTCTCTCTCTCTCTCTCTCTCTCTCTCTGTCTCTCTGTCTCTCTGTCTCTCTGTCTCTCTCTGTAGTCTCTCTGTCTATTCTAGGTAGCTTCAGTCTCTGTCTCTCTCTCTCTCTGTCTCTCTGTCTGTCTCTCTCTCTGTCTGTCTGTCTCTCTGTCTCTCTCTCTCTGACTCTGTCTCTCTCTGTCTGTCTCTGTCTGTCTCTCTCTCTCTCTCTCTCTCTCTCTCTCTCTCTGTCTGTCTCTCTGTCTCTCTGTCTCTGTCTCTCTCTCTCTCTCTCTCTCTGACTCTGTCTCTCTCTCTCTCTCTCTCTCTCTCTCTCTCTCTCTCTCTCTCTCTCTCTCTCTCTCTCTCTCTCTGTCTCTCTCTCTCTCTCTCTCTCTCTCTCTCTCTCTCTCTCTCTCTCTCTCTCTCTCTCTCTCTCTCTCTCTCTCTGTCTGTCTCTCTGTCTCTCTCTCTCTCTCTCTCTCTCTCTCTCTCTCTCTCTCTCTCTCTCTCTTTTGTCAGTGATGATTTATGTGTACTAAGTCAAACCAGATGTGTTTTCTTTGGTGGCTGTTGGTAAGATAGATGGGCGATATGCTTACAGAGGAGCCTCGCGCTGAGATAGATGAGTTATCTGATCCTATAGCAGCCGTGTGGTGGAATACATTAGACATCTGATCCTATAGCAGCCATGTGGTTAGATAGATACACTCTAACACTTGTATAGCCGCTGCAACAGGTACACTCCTCATGGTGAGATAGAGATAGTATGGTGAGGGACAGCATTAGCTAGGAGTCTCAGGGCCTTAAGACAGAGAATGTTGAGGGAGAGCATTAACTAGGAGTCTGAGGGCCTTAAGACAGAGAATGAACTAGGAGTCTGAGGGCCTTAAGACAGAGAATGGTGAGGGAGAGAGGAATTAGCTAGGAGTCTGAGGGCCTTAAGACAGAGAATGGTGAGGAGAGAGGAATTAGCTAGGAGTCTAAGGGCCTTAAGACAGAGACTGGTGAGGGAGAGAGGAATTAGCTAGGAGTCTGAGGGCCTTAAGACAGAGAATGGTGAGGGAGAGAGGAATTAGCTAGGAGTCTGAGGGCCTTAAGACAGAGAATGGTGAGGGAGATCATTAACTAAGAGTCTGAGGGCCTTAAGAGATGAAGTCATCAGGTGAGCTGGTGTTTTATTGCCTCTCTGTTTCCCATCTGTCAGAGGACACACACACACACATACATACACATGCACGCAGGCACACACACACACTTGTAAGAGGAAACATTGCGTGAGGATAATAGCCCCTTTCATAAAATGTGAACATGATGGAACTCATCATCAGAGAGTCAATGACATCATCGTAACTATTGGTAACCCAAACACCCTTGACACAAAGCATCTGTCTGCGTTGGTGGAAGACACTGCTAATAAAGTTTAAAGTTTTCCGGTGTCACATTTATCTGGCCAAAATCAGAGGGACAGGAAGATATTATATTAAAGCAGATGGAAGAGATCACTGTTTAGAGGATAGTCTGTGTTGATATGTGGTCTAGTCTGTTAGACATCCTGGTGAGACTAGAGACGTCCTGCTCCTCTGGCTGGGCAGTGAGCTCCTGGTCAGATGTCCTGCTCCTCTGGCTGGGCAGTGAGCTCCTGGTGAGACTAGAGACGTCCTGCTCCTCTGGCTGGGCAGTGAGCTCCTGGTGAGACTAGAGACAGTGAGCCTGAGACTAGAGACATCCTGCTCCTCTGGCTGGGCAGTGAGCTCTGGTGAGACTAGAGATGTCCTGCTCCTCTGGCTGGGCAGTGAGCTCCTGGTGAGACTAGAGACGTCCTGCTCCTCTGGCTGGGCAGTGAGCTCCTGGTGAGACTAGAGACGTCCTGCTCCTCTGGCTGGGCAGTGAGCTCCTGGTGAGGCTAGAGATGTCCTGCTCCTCTGGCTGGGCAGTGAGCTCCTGGTGAGACTAGAGACGTCCTGCTCCTCTGGCTGGGCAGTGAGCTCCTGGTGAGACTAGAGACGTCCTGCTCCTCTGGCTGGGCAGTGAGCTCCTGGTGAGACTAGAGACGTCCTGCTCCTCTGGCTGGGCAGTGAGCTCCTGGTGAGACTAGAGACCTGTCCTGAGCTCCTCTGGCTGGGCAGCTCCTGGTGAGACTAGCTCCTGGGCAGTGAGGTGAGACTAGAGATGTCCTGCTCCTCTGGCTGGGCAGTGAGCTCCTGGTCAGATGTCCTGCTCCTCTGGCTGGGCAGTGAGCTCCTGGTGAGACTAGAGATGTCCTGCTCCTCTGGCTGGGCAGTGAGCTCCTGGTGAGACTAGAGACGTCCTGCTCCTCTGGCTGGGCAGTGAGCTCCTGGTGAGCTCCTGGTGAGGCTAAAGATGTCCTGCTCCTCTGGCTGGGCAGTGAGCTCCTGGTGAGACTAGAGACGTCCTGCTCCTCTGGCTGGGCAGTGAGCTCCTGGTCAGATGTCCTGCTCCTCTGGCTGGGCAGTGAGCTCCTGGTGAGACTAGAGACGTCCTACTCCTCTGGCTGGGCAGTGAGCTCCTGTGCTATAGCAAATGTAAATGGAGCTGGTTGGGTTAAACCACACTTTGCCTGAAGCAGAGTAATGCTTGTGGCGTGCAGGAGGCCTGGGGTCTGACAAGTGTTGAAACGGTTTCAGGTTGACTTGAAAGAAGAGCATAGGGAGTATAAGTCTACTGCCACTTTATTTAGACTATGACACACAGGAATCCTTCGCTATACCCAAAATAGCCATCAAAGGAGTGTGGATTCATTAGATGTCTTAAGAATGAGCTATACCTTTACTTAGCAATGAAATATACAACCCTAACCCTACCTCAGAGTACTATCAATCCTAACCCTACCTCAGAGTACTATCAACCCTAACCCTAACCCTACCTCAGAGTACTATCAACCGTAACCCTGCCTCAGAGTACTATCAACCCTAACCCTACCTCAGAGTACTATCAACCCTAACCCTACCTCAGAGTACTATCAACCCTAACCCTGCCTCAGAGTACTATCAACCCTAACCCTAACCCTACCTCAGAGTACTATCAACCGTAACCCTGCCTCAGAGTACTATCAACCCTAACCCTACCTCAGAGTACTATCAACCCTAACCCTACCTCAGAGTACTATCAATCCTAACCCTAACCTCTACCTCAGAGTACTATCAACCCTAACCCTACCTCAGAGTACTCAACCAACCCTAACCCTACCTCAGAGTACTATCAACCGTAACCCTGCCTCAGAGTACTATCAACCCTAACCCTACCTCAGAGTACTATCAATCCTAACCCTAACCTCTACCTCAGAGTACTATGAATCCTAACCCTAACCCTACCTCAGAGTACTATCAACCCTAAACCTACCTCAGAGTACTATCAACCCTAACCTTACCTCAGAGTACTATCAACCCTAACCCTACCTCAGAGTACTCCTCAAGAGTCCTAACCCTAACCTCTGCCTCAGAGTACTATCAACCCTAACCCTACCTCAGAGTACTATCAACCCTAACCCTACCTCAGAGTACTATCAACCCTAACCTGTTCCTCTGGCTGAGTACCCTACCTACAGAGTACTATCCTCCCTAACCCTATCCTCAGGTACTATCAACCCTAGACCCTAACCCCTACCTCAGAGTACTATCAACCCTAACCCTGCCTCAGAGTACTATCAACCCTAACCCTACCTCAGAGTACTATCAACCCTAACCCTACCTCAGAGTACTATCAATCCTAACCCTAACCTCTACCTCAGAGTACTATCAACCCCTAACCCTCAGAGTACTATCAACTCAGAGTACTATCAACCCTAACCCTACCTCAGAGTACTATCAACCCTAACCCTAACCCTACCTCAGAGTACTATCAACCCTAACCCTGCCTCAGGTACTATCAACCCTAACCCTACCTCAGAGTACTATCAACCCTAACCCTACCTCAGAGTACTATCAATCCTAACCCCTAACCTCTACCTCAGAGTACTACCCTAACCCTGAGTACTATCAACTAACCCTAACCCTACCTCAGAGTACTATCAACCCTAAACCTACCTCAGAGTACTATCAACCCTAACCTTACCTCAGAGTACTATCAACCCTAACCCTACCTCAGAGTACTATCAATCCTAACCCTACCTCAGAGTACTATCAACCCTCCTAACCCTACCTCAGAGTACTATCAACCCTAACCTCTACCTCAGAGTACTATCAACCTAACCCTACCTCAGAGTACTATCAACCCTAACCCTACAAGAGTACCCTACCTCCTCAGAGTACTATCAACCCTAACCCTACCTTACTATCAACCCCCTCAGAGTACTATCAACCCTAACCCTACCTCAGAGTACTATCAATCCTAACCCTACCTCAGAGTACTATCAACCCTAACCCTACCTCAGAGTACTATCAACCCTAACCCTACCTCAGAGTACTATCAAAACCCTACCTCAGAGTACTATCAACCCTAACCCTACCTCAGAGTACTAACCCTACCCTACCTCAGAGTACTATCAACCCTAACCTCTACCTCAGAGTACTATCAACCCTAACCCTACCTCAGAGTACTATCAACCTAACCCTAACCCTACCTCAGAGTACTATCAACCCTAACCTCTACCTCAGAGTACTATCAAATGTAACCCTAACCCTACCTCAGAGTACTATCAAATGTAACCCTACCTCAGAGTACTATCAACCCTAACCTCTACCTCAGAGTACTATCAACCCTAACCTCTACCTCAGAGTACTATCAACCCTAACCCTCACCTCAGAGTACTATCAACCCTAACCCTAACCTCTACCTCAGAGTACTATCAACCCTAACCCTACCTCAGAGTACTATCAACCTAACCCTACCTCAGAGTACTATCAACCCTAACCCTACCTCAGAGTACTATCAACCCTAACCCTACCTCAGAGTACTATCAACCCTAACCCTACCTCAGAGTACTATCAACCCTAACCCTACCTCAGAGTACTATCAACCCTAACCCTTACCTCAGAGTCTAACCCTCAACCTAACCCTACCTACCTCAGAGTACTATCAATCCTAACCCTACCTCAGAGTACTATCAACCCTAACCTCTACCTCAGAGTACTATCAACCCTAACCCTACCTCAGAGTACTATCAACCCTAACCCCAACCCTACCTCAGAGTACTATCAACCCTAACCCTACCTCAGAGTACTATCAACCCTAACCCTAACCCTACCTCAGAGTACTATCAACCGTAACCCTGCCTCAGAGTACTATCAACCCTAACCCTACCTCAGAGTACTATCAACCCTAACCCTACCTCAGAGTACTATCAATAACCCTAACCTCAGAGTACTATCACCCCTAACCTCTACCTCAGAGTACTATCAACCCTAACCCTACCTCAGAGTACTATCAACCCTAACCCTAACCCTACCTCAGAGTACTATCAACCCTAACCCTGCCTCAGGGTACTATCAACCCTAACCCTAACCCTCCTCAGAGTACTATCAACCCTAACCCTACCTCAGAGTACTATCAATCCTAACCCTAACTATCAACCCTAACCTACCTCAGAGTACTATGAATCCTAACCCTACCTCAGAGTACTATCAACCCTAACCCTACCTCAGAGTACTATCAACCCTAACCTACCTACCTCAGAGTACTATCAACCCTAACCTTACCTCAGAGTACTATCAACCCTAACCCTACCTCAGAGTACTATCAATCCTAACCCTACCTCAGAGTACTATCAATCCTAACCCTACCTCAGAGTACTATCAACCCTAACCTCTACCTCAGAGTACTATCAATCCTAACCCTACCTCAGAGTACTATCAACCCTAACCCCAACCCTACCTCAGAGTACTATCAACCCTAACCTTACCTCAGAGTACTATCAACCCTAACCCTACCTCAGAGTACTATCAATCCTAACCCTACCTCAGAGTACTATCAATCCTAACCCTACCTCAGAGTACTATCAACCCTAACCTCTACCTCAGAGTACTATCAAATGTAACCCTACCTCAGAGTACTATCAACCCTAACCTCTACCTCAGAGTACTATCAACCCTAACCCTACCTCAGAGTACTATCAATCCTAACCCTACCTCAGAGTACTATCAACCCTAACCTCTACCTCAGAGTACTATCAAATGTAACCCTACCTCAGAGTACTATCAAATGTAACCCTACCTCAGAGTACATCAACCCTAACCTCTACCTCAGAGTACTATCAACCCTAACCTCTACCTCAGAGTACTATCAACCCTAACCTCTACCTCAGAGTACTATCAACCCTAACCTCTACCTCAGAGTACTATCAACCCTAACCTCTACCTCAGAGTACTATCAATCCTAACCCTACCTCAGAGTACTATCAACCCTAACCCTACCTCAGAGTACTATCAATCCTAACCCAACCTCAGAGTACTATCAACCCTAACCCTACCTCAGAGTACTATCAACCCTAACCCTACCTCAGAGTACTATCAACCCTAACCCTAACCCTACCTCAGAGTACTATCAACCGTAACCCTGCCTCAGAGTACTATCAACCCTAACCCTACCTCAGAGTACTATCAACCCTAACCCTACCTCAGAGTACTATCAATCCAAATCAAATCAAATCAAATTTTATTTGTCACATACACACGGTTAGCAGATGTTAATGCGAGTGTAGCGAAATGCTTGTGCTTCTAGTTCCGACCATGCAGTAATAACGAACAAGTAATCTAACTAACAATTCCAAAAAAAAAACTACTGTCTTATACACAGTGTAAGGGGATAAAGAATATGTACATAAGGATATATGAATGAGTGATGGTACAGAGCAGCATAGGCAAGATACAGTAGATGATATCGAGTACAGTATATACATATGAGATGAGTATGTAAACCAAGTGGCATAGTTAAAGTGGCTAGTGATACATGTATTACATAAGGATGCAGTCGATGATATAGAGTATAGTATCTACGTATGCATATGAGATGAATAATGTAGGGTAAGTAACATTATATAAGGTAGCATTGTTTAAAGTGGCTAGTGATATATTTACATCATTTCCCATCAATTCCCATGATTAAAGTGGCTGGAGTAGAGTCAGTGTCATTGACAGTGTGTTGGCAGTAGCCACTCAATGTTAGTGGTGGCTGTTTAACAGTCTGATGGCCTTGAGATAGAAGCTGTTTTTCAGTCTCTCGGTCCCAGCTTTGATGCACCTGTACTGACCTCGCCTTCTGGATGACAGCGGGGTGAACAGGCAGTGGCTCGGGTGGTTGATGTCCTTGATGATCTTTATGGCCTTCCTGTAGCATCGGGTGGTGTAGGTGTCCTGGAGGGCAGGTAGTTTGCCCCCGGTGATGCGTTGTGCAGACCTCACTACCCTCTGGAGAGCCTTACGGTTGAGGGCGGTGCAGTTGCCATACCAGGCGGTGATACAGCCCGCCAGGATGCTCTCGATTGTGCATCTGTAGAAGTTTGTGAGTGCTTTTGGTGACAAGCCGAATTTCTTCAGCCTCCTGAGGTTGAAGAGGCGCTGCTGCGCCTTCCTCACGATGCTGTCTGTGTGAGTGGACCAATTCAGTTTGTCTGTGATGTGTATGCCGAGGAACTTAAAACTTGCTACCCTCTCCACTACTGTTCCATCGATGTGGATGGGGGTGTTCCCTCTGCTGTTTCCTGAAGTCCACAATCATCTCCTTAGTTTTGTTGACGTTGAGTGTGAGGTTATTTTCCTGACACCACACTCCGAGCGCCCTCACCTCCTCCCTGTAGGCCGTCTCGTCGTTGTTGGTAATCAAGCCTACCACTGTTGTGTCGTCCTCAAACTTGATGATTGAGTTGGAGGCGTGCGTGGCCACGCAGTCGTGGGTGAACAGGGAGTACAGGAGAGGGCTCAGAACGCACCCTTGTGGGGCCCCAGTGTTGAGGATCAGCGGGGAGGAGATGTTGTTGCCTACCCTCACCACCTGGGGGCGGCCCGTCAGGAAGTCCAGTACCCAGTTGCACAGGGCGGGGTCGAGACCCAGGGTCTCGAGCTTGATGACGAGCTTGGAGGGTACTATGGTGTTGAATGCCGATCTGTAGTCGATGAACAGCATTCTCACATAGGTATTCCTCTTGTCCAGATGGGTTAGGGCAGTGTGCAGTGTGGTTGAGATTGCATCGTCTGTGGACCTATTTGGGCGGTAAGCAAATTGGAGTGGGTCAAGGGTGTCAGGTAGGGTGGAGGTGATATAGTCCTTGACTAGTCTCTCAAAGCACTTCATGATGACGGATGTGAGTGCTACGGGGCGGTAGTCGTTTAGCTCAGTTACCTTAGCTTTCTTGGGAACAGGAACAATGGTGGCCCTCTTGAAGCATGTGGGGACAGCAGACTGGTATAGGGATTGGTTGAATATGTCCGTAAACACACCGGCCAGCTGGTCTGCGCATGCTCTGAGGGCGCGGCTGGGGATGCCGTCTGGGCCTGCAGCCTTGCGAGGGTTAACACGTTTAAATGTCTTACTCACTTCGGCTACAGTGAAGGAGAGACCGCATGTTTTCGTTGCAGGCCGTGTCAGTGGCACTGTATTGTCCTCAAAGCGGGCAAAAATGTTATTTAGTCTGCCTGGGAGCAAGACATCCTGGTCCGTGACTGGGCTGGGTTTCTTCTTGTAGTCCGTGATTGACTGTAGACCCTGCCACATGCCTCTTGTGTCTGAGCCGTTGAATTGAGATTCTACTTTGTCTCTGTACTGGCCCTTAGCTTGTTTGATAGCCTTGCGGAGGGAATAGCTGCACTGTTTGTATTCAGTCATGTTACCAGACACCTTGCCCTGATTAAAAGCAGTGGTTCAATCCTAACCCTAACCTCTACCTCAGAGTACTATCAACCCTAACCCTGCCTCAGAGTACTATGAATCCTAACCCTAACCCTACCTCAGAGTACTATCAACCCTAAACCTACCTCAGAGTACTATCAACCCTAACCCTACCTCAGAGTACTATCAACCCTAACCCTACCTCAGAGTACTATCAATCCTAACCCTACCTCAGAGTACTATCAACCATAACCCTACCTCAGAGTACTATCAACCCTAACCTCTACCTCAGAGTACTATCAATCCTAACCCTACCTCAGAGTACTATCAACCCTAACCTCTTCCTCAGAGTACTATCAATCCTAACTCTACCTCAGAGTACTATCAACCCTAACCCTAACCCTACCTCAGAGTACTATCAACCCTAACCTCTACCTCAGAGTACTATGAAAGAATGATGTTCATGGAATAATATGTCTTGTTTTAAAACAGTAACAGCATCAAGAAAAGCCAGCCTCCCATCCCCATCTCCAAGATCGACAACAGGCTGGAACAGTACACTCATGCCATAGAGGTATACTATGCTGTGCTTTACTATACTATACCTTACCATGCTTTTCAATACTATACCTTACTAAACTTTACTATACTATACCTTACCATGCCTTTCAATACTATACTATACCTTACTATACTTTACAAAACTGTACTATGCTTTAATATACTATACTGTACCATGCTATACCTTACTATACTTTATAATACTTTACTATACTTTAATGTACTATGCTATACCTTACTATACTTTACAATACTTTACTATACTTTAATGTACTATACTATACACTACTATACTCTGGTATGCTTTACTTTACTATACTATACTTTACTATACTTTACAATACGTTAATGTACTTTACTATACATAAGTATGCTTTACTTTACTGTGTTTTACTGTAATATACTATAAAGCACTGTAATATACTACACTATAGTGAGACTATACTGCACTATACTTTACTATGATGTGCTATGGCATACTATACTCTATTCTACCGTACTATACTATACTATGATATACTATACTCTACTCTATTGTACCATATACTATGCTATACTATACTATGCTATACTATGCTATACTATACTATACTACTGTTTTCTCCAGTGCCTCCAACAGCTCACATTAGGAGTTCCCAGAGTTGGTTAACACTGTACTGTATTATACTAATCTACTGCTATCTTCCATCCTCTGAGTTTTCATCCCCTGTATGACCTACAACATTTAAAGCTGCTCCTTTATTTAGTTGATCTTAAACCGTAACACAGGAGTGGCCTCCCCCCCTGAACAGAGAGGAACCGGCTATGCAGGCTCTCTCTTTAGCCTTGTGTTTTTTATTTTTTATTTTATTTATTTTACTAGGCAAGTCAGTTAAGAACAAATTCTTATTTTCAATGAGGGCCTAGGAACAGTGGGTTAACTGCCTGTTCAGGGGCAGAACGACAGATTTGTACCTTGTCAGCTCGGGGATTCGAACTTGCAACCTTTCTGTTACTAGTCCAACGCTCTAACCACTAGGCTACCCTGCCACCCCTGTGTAAGAACACAGTGTAACCAATTCAGTCCAGACAGTAAACGGGAGTTAACGGTCATGTCTCATCTGTCCAGACGTCCTCTATGGAAGCCAAGGCAGCCAGGCAGCAGGCTCTGACGGACCTGCCCAGCCCCACTGAGCCTGTGGCATCCAAGAAGAATCTGTTTGAGGCCGGGGAAGCTTGGAGCCAGCCGCCCAGGGAAACACCTTCCAAGGTAGGGAAAGATGACCAAGGGGGGCTGGATATCCAAACGTATTCAGTTGCTGATAAATAGAGACTCTGCATACTGCAACATGGTCTTATTGATAACAGACCTCTGACCACTTTACTGAACACTATCCAAGGTATGAAGGCATCGGTGGGCCTCTCCTCCATTTTTAGTGAACTCAATCATCAAATTACTCATAACACAAAAGTAGCATTTATACCTTATTAGGTTTATTTGACGGGGGAAAATGCATTGTTCAACACTTCTGTCTAGGTGCCAGATTTGGCAAATTGGTTCATTTTCATCTGTAGTCCGTAAATCAGTGACTTAATGGAAAATGCTTCTGCACCTTTTTAATAGGAAATAGGGTGGCATTTGTTATGTTAATGAGCGACTTCATCATGATTCATCATCTGTGTTTCTCAGGATACAGAGGGTCTGAATGTAGGCGTGGCCGACCTCATCCACCAATGGGTGAAAGGGAACCCAGACGGAAGCTGCAAAAGCCCCTCCAAGCCAGCA
>NW_024609387.1:30000-97500 GCF_018296145.1 Oncorhynchus tshawytscha | reverse complement strand
GGAGAGGTCTGTTAGTAATGTATCATCATGTCTGTCCAGGAGAGAGAGAGTAATGAGGTCTGTTAGTAATGTATCATCATGTCTGTCCAGGAGAGAGAGAGAGGTCTGTTAGTAATGTATCATCATGTCTGTCCAGGAGAGAGAGAGAGAGGTCTGTTAGTAATGTATCATCATGTCTGTCCAGGAGAGAGAGAGAGAGAGAGGTCTGTTAGTAATGTATCATCATGTCTGTCCAGGAGAGAGAGGTCTGTTAGTTGCAATTCTATGGTATTTACTAGTAGTTCCTTAGCAGTCACGCCTTAGCATGCAACCAAGTGATTGTGATTCTCTTCTACTATATGACAGTACTAGATCTTAGACTAGTAGTACTAGATCTACCCGTACTAGATCTACCAGTACTAGATCTTAGACTAGTAGTACTAGATCTACCAGTATTAGATGTACCAGTACTAGATCATAGACTAGTAGTACTAGATCATAGACTAGCAGTACTAGATCTACCAGTACTAGATCTACCAGTACTAGATCATAGACTAGCAGTACTAGATCTTAGACTAATAGTACTAGATCTTAGACTAGTAGTACTAGATCTACCAGTACTAGATCTACCAGTACTAGATCTTAGACTAGTAGTACTAGATCGTAGACTAGCAGTACTAGATCATAGACTAGCAGTACTAGATCGTAGACTAGCAGTACTAGATCGTAGACTAGCAGTACTAGATCTTAGACTAGCACTAGCAATACTAGATCTACCTGTACTAGATCTACCAGTACTAGATCATAGACTGCAGTACTAGATCTACCAGTACTAGATCATAGACCTTACGGTCATCTCTCAATCAACTAGGAACTAATGTGTCACAAACCACATCAATAATGGTACATGACTAAATAAAAACCACAGGAAACTGATAGAACAGCGTAGAGTTTACTTCAATGTAAACATGTAGACAATAAAGCAATAATTGAGTTAATCACACGACTGGCAACATCATTCTATACTGGACACGTCTATACAAAATAATGTCCTGTATATACAATCAATACAGGTTTTTCCTTCTTCAGTTTTGACCCCCGGCACCACAATCGTTTTTATTACTGCACACTTTTGAGTCGAGCCAATTCTATATCAACAAGTCTAAAGCAGCAGTGTGGTTATGATTGGCTCACGGGGACACACCCCCTGTTATTTACCAATGAGAAATGATTTCATTAAACAAAGACCTGAGAAGCATCAGATAGCTATAACAAAAATAGACATCTTAAATTTAAAAAAAAATATTCCACAAATTCTCAAAAGTTCCTTACAGAAGAATAAACCTTTAAAGCTTAAAAAACATGTTTTAATGATCATTAGATCTATTCCAGCAACAAAATTATCAAACGCTTATTTTAAAACACACATAACAACTGTGTCTTATATCATTTAACAAATTAACTTTCAGTGTCACTTTATCTACTTAACTTCCTGTATCACGATGATCCTTCTGTAATTTATTACACAGCTTCCTGTATCACGATGACCCTTCTGTAGTTTATTACACAGCTTCCTGTATCACGATGACCCTTCTGTAGTTTATTACACAGCTTCCTGTATCACGATGATCCTTCTGTAGTTTATTACACAGCTTCCTGTATCACGATGACCCTTTTGTAGTTTATTACACAGCTTCCTGTATCACGAAGACTCTTCTGTAGTTTATTGCATGAAGCACCTTTATCTTACAGTCCTTCATTCTTATCCATTCTGCACCATTGAAGACATTCATCATAAAGCAAACCATGTCCTATCATCATGTCCCATAAGGACCCATGTCCTATCATCATGTCCCATAAGGATCCATGTCCTATCATCATGTCCCATAAGGACCCATGTCCTATCATCATGTCCCATAATGATACATGTTCTATCATCATGTCCCATAATGATACATGTCCTATCATCATGTCCCATAAGGATCCATGTCCTATCATCATGTCCCTATGAGGACCCATGTCCTATCATCATGTCTCATAAGGCCCATGTCCTATCATCATGTCCCATAAGGATTCATGTCCTATCATCGTGTCCCATAAGGCCCATGTCCTATCATCATGTCCCATAATGATACATGTCCTATCATCATGTCCCATAAGGATCCATGTCCTATCATCATGTCCCATAAGGATACATGTCCTATCATCATGTCCCATAAGGATCCATGTCCTACCATCATGTCCCAGTGAGGACCAATGTCCTATCATCATGTCCCATAAGGACCCATGTCCTATCATCATGTCCCATAAGGTCCATGTCATATCATCATGTCCCAATGAGGACCCATGTCCTATCATCATGTCCCATAAGGACCCATGTCCTATCATCATGTCCCATAAGGTCCATGTCATATCATCATGTCCCAATGAGGACCCATGTCCTATCATCATGTCCCATGAGGATCCATGTCCTATCATCATGTCCCTATGAGGATCCATGTCCTATCATCATGTCCCATAAGGATCCATGTCCTATCATCATGTTCCAATGAGGACCCATGTCCTATCATCATGTCCCATACGGATCCATGTCCTATCATCATGTCCCATAAGGATCCATGTCCTATCATCATGTCCCATAAGGACCATGTCCTATCATCATGTCCCATAAGGATCCATGTCCTATCATCATGTCCCATAAGGACCATGTCCTATCATCATGTCCCAATGAGGACTCATGTCCTATCATCTTGTCCCATAATGATCCATGTCCTATCATCATGTCCCAATGAGGACTCATGTCCTATCATCATGTCCCATAAGGATCCATGTCCTATCATCATGTCCCATAAGGATCCAAGTCCTATCATCATGTCCCATAAGGACCATGTCCATCATCATGTCCCATAAGGATACATGTCCTATCATCATGTCCCATAATGATCCATGTCCTATCATCATGTCCCATAATGATCCATGTCCTATCATCATGTCCCATAAGGACCATGTCCATCATCATATCCCATAAGGATACATGTCCTATACATTCCATTTGCTATTTAAATCTTTTTTTAACCAACCTGCAAACTGAAAGTGCTTTTCAAACCAACTGTTTTTGTGTTGTCATTTCCAGTCGGGCCTATGCATCCTTCTGCTGCCTTCTATTGAAGCCACACCTTCTCCCCCTGTATGTCCAACTTCTGCAGCTGTGCCCCTCCCATAGCTCCACTATAGAGTTATAAACACTAGAGGGAAAACTTCATATCTTTTCCACTGACTTTAAAAACGTTGCATGCAGTCACAGTGTTAAGTTCAAAGTTAGAGTTCTCACTCGAGTCTGGTTATTAGCTATTAGCTAGGCCCTGTCTCTAACTAGGCTCCACCCCTAGCTAGGCTCCACCTCTAACTAGGCTCCACATCTAGCTAGCCTCCACATCTAGCTAGCCTCCACATCTAGCTAGGCTCCACCTCTAACTAAGCCCCACCTCTAGCTAGGTTCCACCTCTAGCTAGCCTCCACATCTAGCTAGCCTCCACATCTAACTAGGCTCCACCTCTAACTAGGCTCCACCTCTAGCTAGCCTCCAAATCTAGCTAGGCTCCGCCTCTAGCTAGGCCCTGCCTCTAACTAGGCTCAACCTCTAGCTAGGCTCCACCTCTAGCTAGGCCCCGCCTCTAATTAGGCTCCACCTCTAGCTAGGCTCCACCTCTAGCTAGGCTCCACCTCTAGCTAGGCTCCACCTCTCTCACAGCTACACTGCTCTGTCATCCAATGCCCTTCCATCACTTCAATCCAGGAATGTACAAGCCCTATTTATTACACACTGTCATCAGACACTCTACTCCTAACCTCACCCAGGGTGAACACTCCAAGACTAAGACACGAGCAACGCTTAAAAAAATACAACATCTTTCTATGGAGCAAGAAAGATGTAATGAGCCGTCTGCATGCATCCAACATCATTGTCTTAAAAGCTCATGATCATAGTTAAAAATCATAGTTTAAACACCATATTGAAGTAAATATCCTGGCATAGCCTACTGCACTACAGCCCTTGATCGGAAGCTTATTTAACATACAAATCTCTAGCTATGTGATAACTGAAATCAATCTATTGAGGTTTATTCATCTACTTAATGAGAAGATTGAGCAGCAAAATTCTGGTGTGTGTGGAGTTCAAAGTCAGACATCAGTTGTTCTTGAGGAACCGAATCCCCTGGCAGTTTTATTAAAGTCCTTCCCTTCCCCGTCCTGATTTTTGCGGTTAATCAGCCCCCTCTGGAACACAGCTGACATCTTCACCAGCGGCTTCTCTGCAGCCTCTTTTATCTTTCTGGCATCAAAGCGCGGACTGTAGAGGAGGAGCGGCAGACGACTGGCAAAAGAGGGGACGACCTCCATCTCATTCTCTTTCTGCTGATTGACTTTCCGTGTCTTATTGGTCTGCTCTCTCTGGCCTTTCTTCTTGTCGGAACCATCGGGAGCTTTGCTAGCTTTGATCTGCTGCATTATTGCTTCCTTGGTTGAGAACATGTGGAAGAGCATGGCGTCCCACATCTTCATTGCTCTGGGCGCCTCTGTCTCCTTCAGCACTTCTTTGCCCTTCTCAGAGTGGTCTTTGACTTTTGCTGAAGAAGCTTGACTAGATTTGGCCTGGTCAGTGTTCTTACTGTAGATGGCGCCATCCCTGCGGACAGATTCGGGCTCTGGCTCCGGGAACTGAGGTTCCTCTGGTTCAACGACCATGTGTTTTTTGAGGCGCGACCAGCCACTGAACATGGTCTTCATACTTTTAGGTTTCATTGCATTCAGTGCAGCGTTAGCAAGGCTAGGTTTAACGGTTGGAGCTTGGGGCTTGTCTACTTTGTCTACATTGTCAACAGTCGAAGATGCAGTTGATATCGTAGGCTTCGTACAGGGTGTCTCTTGACGTCTGGCTGCTTTCCCCTGTGCACCTGATGCACTGACTTCCACATCTTCCATTGTGTCTGTCTCTGTCTGTCCAGTCTTTGGCTGAGATGGCGATGACATTCCTCTGTTTGTGGGAAGGGATTTTATAGAGGCTGAGGCCTGAGGCAGAGAGGCAGGATTGGAAGAGTCAATCACTTTGGAAACGGCAGGTAGTTTTATCACAGTGTCTACGGCAGCGGTTGGGGTTGGGGACGATATACGTTCTATAGCAGGCTTTGTGGAAGTGGTGTTAGTCGATTTAGGCTCTGGTGTCGGTTTTAGGGAGGCAATAGCTTCAATGTCATGCTTCGTCAAGGGTTTAGCTTCAGTAGAAGGGTTTAACCAAGGTCTAGTGGGACTAAAGCAACTTCTTGATGCCATAACCTTTGCAGCAGGTCTAGCTTCAACGGTAGGGCTGAAGCAGGATCTACTTTCTATAGTAGGTGTTGTTGAAGGTTGTACATTTATGGTAGGCTTGTTAGCTGGTTTAGGTTCTGGTGCAGGTTTTGTCAAGTCTCTAGTTTCCGTATTATTCTGTGTAAAGGGTTTAGCTTCAATAAAAGGGCTTAAGGTGGTTTCTCTTTCTATGGGCTTTGGGGAAGGTGGTACATATACTGTAGGCTTGTTAGCAGGTTTAGGCTCTGGGGATGATTTAGCAAAGACTCTGGTTTCCATATTGTGCTGTATAATGGGTATAGCTTCAACAGTAGGGCTGAAGCAGGGTCTAGTTTCTCTAGTAGGTTCTGTTGAAGGTTGTACATATACTGTAGGCTTGTTAGCTGGTTTAGTCTCTGGGGATGATTTAGCAAAGACTCTGGTTTCCATATTGTGCTGTATAATGGGTATAGCTTCAACAGTAGGGCTGAAGCAGGGTCTAGTTTCTCTAGTAGGTTCTGTTGAAGGTTGTACATATACTGTAGGCATGTTAGCTGGTTTAGGCTCTGGGGATGATTTAGCAAAGACTCTGGTTTCCATATTGTGCTGTATAATGGGTATAGCTTCAACAGTAGGGCTGAAGCAGGGTCTAGTTTCTGTAGTAGGTGTTGTCGAAGGTTGTACATTTACGGTAGGCTTATTTGTTGCATGGTTAGGTTCTGTAACAGATTTAGGTTCCATAGGTGTTGTTGACCATGGTCTGTTATGTCTACGTGGCGGTGTAGAAGGTAGGACTTTTATGGTAGGTTTGTTAGGAAGCACTGAGACCGGTTTTGGGGAGGCGCTAGCTTCTATGACGGGCTTCATAAAGGGTTTAGCTTCAATAGTAGGGCTAAAAGAGTCTGCGGTAGGTTTTGTAAAGGGTTTAGTTTCTAAAGCAGGGGTTGAGGGAGGTATGGCCTCTGTTATGGGAGGTGTGGGAGGTTGTACAATTATTATAGGCCTGTTAGTATGTGGGACAGGTTTTGGAGAGGAACTATTGTTGTAAACAGGCTTTGTAAAATGCTTAGCTTGTAAAGTAGGGCTTATTGGGGATCTAATTTCTGTGGATGGCTGTGCACTTATGATAGTTGAGTTAGTACGTGTAGGCTCTAGGGATGGTTTCAGCCAAGCTCCATTTGCTACAATAGGGTTTGTAAATTGTTTACCTTCGTTCGTAGAGCTGGCTGAGAATCTCGTTTCAGTAGCGGACTTGGTGGAAGGTTTTTCATCAATGGTAGATTTTGTAGATTGTCTGCATTCAATTGCTTTGTGGGAGTTGGTTTCTACAAAATGCTTCCTGGTATGGTTTGCATGGTACTGCATGGTACTGGGCAGAATATTTTCTGGAGTAGACTTGCCAGGTTGTACAGGTTCTATTAAAGGCTCGTTGGGGAATTGGGTTTCTATGCTAGGCGTGCTGGGATGTTGGGCTACTATGCTAGGCGTGCTGGGATGTTGGGCTACTATGCTAGGCGTGCTGGGATGTTGGGCTACTATGCTAGGCGTGCTGGGATGTTGGGCTACTATGCTAGGCGTGCTAGAGAGTTGGGCTACTATGCTAGGCGTGCTAGAGAGTTGGGCTACTATGCTAGGCGTGCTAGAGAGTTGGGCTACTATGCTAGGTAGGCTAGGAAGTTGGGCTACTATGCTAGGTGGGCTAGGAAATTGGGCTACTATGCTAGGTGGGCTGGGAAGTTGGGCTACTATGCTAGGTGGGCTAGGAAATTGGGCTACTATGCTAGGTGGGCTGGGAAGTTGGGCTACTATGCTAGGTGGGCTGGGAAGTTGGGCTATTTTGGTATGTGGGCTAGGAAGTTTAGTTCCAGTGATAGGTGTGCATGAATGTTGGTTTTCTATAGTAGGTTTGGTGAGGACTTGGGTTCCTGTTTCAGTGGTAGGTGTTTCAATAGTAGGTGAATGAGAGAGTTGAGTTCTTATGGTTGGCACACTAGGCTTGCTAGGTAGTTTGGTGTCTATGGTAGGCTTGCCTGGTAGTATAGTTGCTGTGGTAGGTTGGCTGGGGAGTTGGCTTCCTATATCAGGGTTGTTGAGGACTTGGGCTCCTATGACAGGTTTTCTGTGTTGTTCAGTGTCTGTGCTAATATTAGCCTGGACAGAAAGATGCATGACTGTGGGATCTGCCTCTGACTTTCCACTGTGTCGGGGAATATTTGCTACAGTGGAATTTTGTGAAACTTCAGCATTTGGAATGCTGAAAGGAAACAGCGACTTTGACACAACATTCCTACCTATCGGGAATGAAGGAGTTTCATTTAGCTGAAATGGAGCTGGTCTGGTTGTGTGTACCACACCTGCTTTATGTGCCAGTCTTGGAACCTCAGAATGAGAGGCCATTGGTGTGGGCACTTCACTGGTGGCTGGTGGAAGAGTTAACTGTCCGAGGGCCAATAGAAGTTCAGGTTTTGTTATGTCCACAATAGGTGTTATATCAGGTTGTATTGCATAAGCAGGTGCTTCAGATTTGTTAACATCTGATGTATTGGGTTTAAATATGGCTGCCTTATCTGTCGGTGTCTGAGAACAGCCAGTTGCAGCTAAAGGTGTTGAAAGTGAAGGTGCTGGAACAGTAGAATTCTGCCCTTGCAAGGTAGGTTTCTGTTGTTCTCTGTTGGGTGTGTTTGATCCTATGGGGGATGTTTCAGGTTTAGAGATTGAAGGAGGACGAGGCCCATTTGGTAATCCATTAGTCTGTGCTGTGGATGGTGATGGTGTTGATTCATTAGCTTTAGGTCCAGAAGGACCATAGTATGTCCGGATCCCACCATAGGCAACATACTCAGCCGGAGTCAGTCCATAATATGTTGACCGTGTTTTAGGTTTTTTGGATGTAGGGGTCTTTTGATGCTCTATCAATGGTGCCAAAACTTTACGTAAGCCAATTATAGGAGAGTCTGGGTATCTAGGGGACAATGGAGATTGAGGTGATGAAATCATTGGCGTTAGCACAGTGTTTGGAGGTGGTTGTGCTGAGATCATTGGCACAGTGGGTCCGTTTGGTGGAGCTGAAATGGTTGGCGCTTTGTATCCATTTGAAGCTGTCTTTGGTATCCTTTTGGGGGACAATGGGGTCTGTTGCTTTTGATACTCAGGTGGGGTTCCATATTCAGTTGTTTCATCCATTTGATCTTTCTGCATATGAGGTTCTGTAAACTCTACTTTTGGCTTGGAAACTGCACTGTCACATGCAGTGATCTTTGATGCTAGAATCTCATTGGGAGTTCTCTCAGCCATAGATCTTTCAGTGGTGGTTGTAGTTCCCCTAGTCTGGTTTCTATCCCCACTGGTTGGACCTTGTGAAAGTTCCACTGAGCCGGCACAGGCAGATCCAGCTGATTTTGGTTGTTCAGCGGCTGTTGAGCGAGTTTGGGCTGCACTTGTAACAGGCATTGATGGGGGTGATTTGACTGTACTGTTAACTGGCATTGATGGGGGTGATTTGACTCTGCTGGCAACAGGAATTGCTAGGGGAGTTTGGGCTGTACTGGTAACAGTCATCGCCGGGGGAGATTTAACTCTACACATAACAGGCATGGGTGACTTGTGTCTCTGTGTGTTTATGACTGAGGCATGTACATCTTGATAGGAGCTGAAGGCAGGAGATATATTAGTCATAAATCCGAGCATAGTAGTTGTATCCTGTATCTCCTTGTATCTGTGTGTCTCTTTGTTTACAACCAAAGCATGTACATCTTGATAGGAGCTGAATGCAGAAGATATCGTAGCCATAGACCGTTCCATGTTGGTTGTTATTCCATTAGTCTGAGTTGTACTTCTATCAACACTGGTCAGACCTTGTAAATGTTTGTCAGAGTTAGATCCTATTGGTTTTAGTGCTTCTGCTGCAGCTGAGGGAATATTGCTTGTAGTGGTAACAGGCATTGAAGGAGGAGATTTGACTCTACTGTTAAGAGGTATTGCTGAGGGTGTTTGGGCTGTACTGGTTATATGTATTGCTGAGGGAGATTTGACTCTACTGTTAAGAGGTATTGCTGAGGGTGTTTGGGCTGTACTGGTTATATGTATTGCTGAGGGAGATTTGACTCTACTGTTAAGAGGTATTGCTGAGGGTGTTTGGGCTGTACTGGTTATATGTATTGCTGAGGGAGATTTGACTCTACTGTTAACAGGTATTGCTGAGGGTGTTTGGGCTGTACTGGTAATAGCCATTGGCGACTTGAATCTCTGTGTGACGTGTACATCCTGACAGGAGCTGAACATAGAAGATAAATTAGCCATAGATCCTCCCATGGTAGTTGTCATTCCATTATTCTGGAATATGTCTGTATCTGAACGAGATCCAATTGGTTTCAGTTGTTCGGTTGCTGCTGAGAGAGCACTGGTAACAGTCATTGGTGACTTGTATTTCTCTGTCTCTGTGTTTACGACCGAGGCGTGCACATCCCGAGAGGAGAAGAAGATTGGACTTGCAGCGAACAGGAGTGGATTGGCTTTCGATATCTCAAAAACAGGTGTCAGTCTTCCCATTGTGGGATGGTGTGAGGGTGTTTTCGATCTTCCAGAAGGGGTCTTTGCCACGGAAACTTTATATGGGATAGCTGGCTCACTTTGGTGACAAGTCATTGGTGATTTCTCCCTGTGTATAGTGGACAACGATGCTCCTTGATACAATATATTCACTCCTGTTATGTCTGGAAGTGCAGGCTTGGAGATTTCGTAAAACGTTGCCTTGGATGTGTAAATCATTGTTTGTGGGATGACGTCAGACAGTTTGACTTTACGGGAATCAGCTTGATTTATTTGCGTGCTGACCGTCTTAGAAGCCACTTTGCTCATAATGTGATCTTCAGAACCAAGGTTATTAGTGACCAAAGCTGGTGTGTGCTTTAGAGCAACATCCTTTGGCTTACTGAGTGTCGTCACCTGATGGGTTGAGGTCAGAGGTTGTGTCTGAAGGGTTGGCGCTGACATCAGTACTGGAGCAGGAAGTGGGACTGGAACTTGGACCTGAGCGGGTAATGGTGCCAGACCCGGACCCAGGCTCAGACCACTAGGTACTGGTGAGGAAAGAGTCATAACATGAGTTGATATCTTAGGGGAACATGGAGTTGGGGGAGTTGACTGTGGTACACTGGGGACTGAGTCTGGAGCTACTGTTGCCGTGGCCACCGACCCAGACGAATTCAGTGCTACAGATGAATACAAGTCATACAGATGAACTGCAGGGCCTTGTGAGAACTCAGGTACGGGTGGGGGTGGGGGGGTGGCGAGGGTGGCATTATGCTTTCTGTGTCGTCATCGTCAAACATAAACGACGAGCACTCAAAGAGGGGCGCCACCTGGTTCTCTGATGTCTGCATGGGAGCGGTGTAGTCCAGTGGGGGAAAGACCCCTGTCTGGCCATAAGGATTGTTACCATATGGACCACTGGGGGGGAACGAGAACGGAGAGGGGGGTTGTGGATCATACAGAGGCCTAATGGGGAAACTGAAGTCCGGTGACCGGGGAGGAGTCGAGTGTGTGTCGCTGTGCTCGAGGTCCGAAGCTTCGTGTACGGGGGACAGACAGGAGCGGAAGGGGATGGGAGTCTGGGAGGGTCGGGCTTTCTTCTTGGCACTCTTCTTGATGAGTTTCTGCAGCCTGGCATTGGCCTTGTCTGGTTTGGGCAGCAGGGGAGGGGGAGGCTGGGAGGGGTCGGGAAGGTCCGGCTGGAGTCCATTGCTGTACCTGACTGCCATCAGCGTTTCATTTCAACCCCCTGAAAAGACAAAACAAAGACAAAACAACAAAATTATATATTTATTTGACATGAAATCTACCAAAACTTTAACCCACGTCTTTAATTTTTTGTGAGCTTCTATTAAGACAAAATTCATTAGAAACTGAAAACATTTGACACAAACAGAAGATACCACGTACTAGTGTGTTACTGTAATGAATATAAATGAATCATTGACATCCCCTCTTCTCTTCCTGGTTTGTTTTTCAGCTGGACAATGCCTTGAGGAACTGTGAAGAACAGACGTTGGACTGTGATTATTTCGACGATCACTTCACATCATATTTATCATTCATTTCATTTAGCCGACATTTTCCTCTTAAAAACTATGTTTAGATCAACATGTCTGAAGCATATGCAGTATGCTATGTGTGCCAGTTGGTTTTCTCTATAGCAACACACTGCCAACCTGGTATAAAATGATTCACAAACGGTCAAAAATATACAATTATGCAAAAATATTCATGTTTGTACTCGTTTATTTTGGACAATCTTATCCATGATGTCTTTTAGTGAATAATGTGTTTTCATTTACTATTTGTTAACTTTAATTTTAAAAAATTAAATAAAGTAAATGAACGAGGTAAATGTGCCATTGTGTGATATAACGTATTAACAGTATTTAAACAGTCATGTCCTATTTCTGTGGTTCTATCAATCTCTATGTTGTTTCCATTAGTGGGTGAGATCATGGTATTACTGATCCTGTGGTCTGCGCATGTTGTTTCAGTAATGTGGGCCAGCCCTCACAGCTGTCCTGCTCTTTATTTAAC
Source organism: Oncorhynchus tshawytscha (assembly GCF_018296145.1). NCBI lineage: Eukaryota > Metazoa > Chordata > Actinopteri > Salmoniformes > Salmonidae > Oncorhynchus > Oncorhynchus tshawytscha. The sequence goes on along the minus strand of NW_024609387.1, from coordinate 85,623 downwards.
CACTGCTAACGGCTCTATGAAAACTGCTTTAGATAGATTTGGCATCCCATGACAACCGGCTCGTTAAAAATACGTTCTTAAAGGGCTTCGGTATCCTGGGGGTACTGGGTAACTTTATAAAAAACCTCAATAGTTGAAATAGACAATAGAATTCCCTTTGATGTCTACTTTAAAAGGATCATAATATGTGAGGCAAGTATAAACATATCTCCATATAAATTTTATACACTGCTCAAAAAAATAAAGGGAACACTAAAATAACACATCCTAGATCTGAATGAATGAAATATTCTTATTAAATACTTTTTTTCTTTATATAGTTGAATGTGCTGACAACAAAATCACACAAAAAAATTACCAATGGAAATCAAATTTATCAACCCATGGAGGTCTGGATTTGGAGTCACACTCAAAAATAAAGTGGAAAACCACCATCCAATTTTGATGTAATATCCTTAAAAAAGTCCAAATGAGGCTCAATAGTGTGTGTGGCCTCCACGTGCCTGTATGACCTCCCTACAACGCCTGGGCATGCTCCTGATGAGGTGGCGGATGGTCTCCTGAGGGATCTCCTCCCAGACCTGGACAAAAGCATCCGCCAACTCCTGGACAGTCTGTGGTGCAACGTGACGTTGGTGGATGGAGCAAGACATGATGTCCCAGATGTGCTCAATTGGATTCAGGTCTGGGGAACGGGCGGGCCAGTCCATAGCATCAATGCCTTCCTCTTGCAGGAACTGCTGACACACTCCAGCCACATGAGGTCTAGCATTGTCTTGCATTAGGAGGAACCCAGGGCCAACCGCACCAGCATATGGTCTCACAAGGGGTCTGAGGATCTCATCTCGGTACCTAATGGCAGTCAGGCTACCTCTGGCGAGCACATGGAGGGCTGTGCGGCCCCCAAAGAAATGCCACCCCGCACCATGACTGACCCAACGGTCATGCTGGAGGATGTTGCAGGCAGCAGAACGTTCTCCATGGCGTCTCCAGACTCTGTCACGTCTGTCACGTGCTCAGTGTGAACCTGCTTTCATCTGTGAAGAGCACAGGGCGCCAGTGGCGAATTTGCCAATCTTGGTGTTCTCTGGCAAATGCCAAACGTCCTGCACGGTGTTGGGCTGTAAGGACAACCCCCACCTGTGGACGTTGGGCCCTCATACCACCCTCATGGAGTCTGTTTCTGACCGTTTGAGCAGACACATGCACATTTGTGGCCTGCTGGAGGTCATTTTGCAGGGCTCTGGCAGTGCTCCTCCTGCTCCTCCTTGCACAAAGGCGGAGGTAGCGGTCCTGCTGCTGGGTTGTTGCCCTCCTACGGCCTCATCCACATCTCCTGATGTACTGGCCTGTCTCCTGGTAGCGTCTCCATGCTCTGGACACTACGCTGACAGACATAGCAAACCTTCTTGCCACAGCTCGCATTGATGTGCCATCCTGGATGAGCTGCACTACCTGAGCCACTTGTGTGGGTTGTAGACTCCGTCTCATGCTACCACTAGAGTGAAAGCATCGCCAGCATTCAAAAGTGACCAAAACATCAGCCAGGAAGCATAGGAACTGAGAAGTGGTCTGGGGTCCCCACCTGCAGAACCACTCCTTTATTGGGGGTGTCTTGCTAATTGCCTATAATTTCCACCTGTTGTCTATTCCATTTGCACAACAGCATGTGAAATTCATTGTCAATCAGTGTTGCTTCCTAAGTGGACAGTTTGATTTCACAGAAGTGTGATTGACTTGGAGTTACATTGTGTTGTTTAAGTGTTCCCTTTATTCTTTTGAGCAGTGTATATCTAGGTAAAAACCTTGGCAGGTGTTCTAAGGGAATATTGTTACCTAATACAGCTTGTTTGTTGGTTTCTTACTGGTTAAACATAATCATATTACATAACGGAAATGATAACACAATCCAATCTTCATTTTAAAATCAAGGTTTTGGTGGTTCAATCGGTTTTGGAACACTTGATTGTGATTGTACCCTTCACACTGGATCAACCAAGGAAATCTGGATCAACCACGCTAATCTGGATCAACCACACTAATCTGGATCAACCACGCTCATCTGGATCAACCACACAAATATGGATCAACCACGCTAATCCGGATCAACCATGCTAATCTGGATCAAACATTCTGATCTGGATCAACCACTCTAATCTGGATCAACCACACTAATCTGGATCAACCACGCTAATCTGGATCAACCACACTAATCTGGATCAACCACACTAATCTGGATCAACCACGCTAATCTGGATCAACCACACTAATCTGGATCAACCACACTAATCTGGATCAACCACGCTAATCTGGATCAACCACACTAATCTGGATCAACCACACTAATCTGGATCAACCACGCTAATTTGGATCAACCATGCTAATCTGGATCAGGCAGGGGTACAGATAGAGTTCTAGTGGTGCTGTAGCACCAGCCCTTTTGCCCTACTATGAACAAACAGCCTGGCCTCAGAGTGAGACGAAATACACTTGACCTATTTCTGAGCACCTCCAAGACGTATGATACCTACTAATGGTGTAGTTACTTGAGACAGAAACAAATGTTGGGAGGTTGGTCGGGGAGGATGGGTTGATGTTCTCCGCGACAGTCTAGCAATCCAAATGCATGTTTTGAGTTGCGTCAGCTACAACTATAGCATTTTAGCTAATCCCAACCCTTATTCTAAATTTATCCCAACTCATCTATCCTAATCCCAACCCTTTTCTAGTTCTCTAACCTAACCCTGTCATTAGTTAATCCCAACCCTTATTCTAAATTTAACCCAAATTCTCCCCATAATTCTCCTTATCCATAATTATTCTAAATTTAGCAACAATCTACTGGTTACAACCCTATTCTAAATTTACCAATAAATCTATCAGTAATCCCAACGTCCTCTAAGATGTTTGATAATTTACTTCAACCAATTCGTATGATATTGTTGATTACTGCTGTTTTGTTTACTCTTTTCTCTCTTGTAACTATCTGATTCATCTAGACTACATTAGAGATGATCAGATTATATATCTAACTAGCTGATTCATCTAGACTACATTAGAGATGATCAGATTATATCTAACTAGCTGATTCACTAGCTGATTCATCTAGACTACATTAGAGATGATCAGATTATATATCTAACTAGCTGATTCATCTAGACTACATTAGAGATGATCAGATTATATATCTAACTGCTGATTCATCTAGACTACATTATGATCAGATATATATCTAACTAGCTGATTCATCTAGACTACATTAGAGATGATCAGATTATATATTTCTAGACTAACTATCTGATTCATCTAGACTACATTAGAGATGATCAGATTATATATCTAACTAGCTGATTCATCTAGACTACATTAGAGATGATCAGATTATATATCTAACTAGCTGATTCATCTAGACTACATTAGAGATGATCAGATTATATATCTAACTAGCTGATTCATCTAGACTACATTAGAGATGATCAGATTATATATCTAACTAGCTGATTCATCTAGACTACATTAGAGATGATCAGATTATATATCTAACTAGCTGATTCATCTAGCCTACATTAGAGATGATCAGATTATATAACTAACTAGCTGATTCATTTAGCCCACATTAGAGATGATCAGATTATATATCTAACTAGCTGATTCATCTAGACTACATTAGAGATGATCAGATTATATATCTAACTAGCTGATTCATCTAGCCTACATTAGAGATGATCAGATTATATATCTAACTAGCTGATTCATTTAGCCTACAATAGAGATGATCAGATGGTATAACTAACTAGCTGATTCATCTAGGCTACATTAGAGATGATCAGATGAAATAACTAACTAGCTGATTTATATAGCCTACATTAGATATGATCAGGTGATATAACTAACTAGCTGATTCATCTAGCCTACATTAGAGATGATCAGGTGACATAACTAACTAGCTGATTTATATAGCCTACATTAGAGATGATCAGGTGATATAACTAACTAGCTGATTCATCTAGCCTACATAAGAGATGATCAGATGATATAACCAACTAGTTGATTCATCTAGGCTACATTACAGATGATCAGATTATATATCTAACTAGCTGATTCATATAGCCTACATTAGAGATGATCAGATGGTATATCTAACTAGCTGATTCATGTAGCCTACATTAGAGATGATCAGGTGACATTAACATACCCAACCCAGGAGGGGTTGTAGCAAAGAGGTAGTTTTTATGACTCCCTTTCATTTGTTGTTCTAGCTTGCTTAGTAATTTTTTTGTGGTTGAATTCACTTAGATCACTTGCCCTGTCAACGGTCTGTGCAACCTGTGTCCTGCAGTGGAGGATCCTTAGGGTAGGACCATCCTACGCAGTGAATTACAGATTATAATATGGTGAAGTATCCTTTTTAGATAAAACTGTACTACATACAGTGTCTTCAGAAAGTATTCATACCCCTTGACTTATTTCACATTTTGTTTCTGTTAAAGCCTGAATTCAAAATGGATTACATTTATTTTTCTCTCACCCATCTACACACAATATCCCATAATGACAAATTGAAAACATGGTTGTTTAAAAAAAAAATATATATATATATTGAAAATTAAATACAGAAATATCTCATTTACATAAGTATTCACATCTCTTTGTTATGACACGCCAAATTGAGCTCAGGTTAAATTTAAATTGGACATGATTTAGAAAGGAACATACCTGTCTATACAAGGTCCCAGTGTTGTCAGATCAGAAACTATAACCTGAAGTCCAATAAACTGCCAGTAGATCTCTGAGAGAGAACTGTGAAGAACATTGTTTGTCGAACATTTTTTAAATGAATTAAAAATGAAAAGCTGAAATGTCTTTAGTCAATAAGTATTCAACCCCTTCGTTATGGAAAGTCTAAATAAGTAATAATCCATTTTGAATTCAGGCTTTAACAGAAACAAAATGTGAAATAAGTCAAGGGGTATGAATACTTTCTGAAGACACTGTATGTAGTACACACGATCTCAATCAATATATCTGGGGAAGGGTATCAAACTATTTCTACAGTGTTGACAGTTTCCAAGAGCACAGTGGTCTCCATCATTGGGAAACAGAAACAATGTGGAACTACCCAGACTATGTTGTGTTTGTGTCTGAATTTAAAATGGATTCAATTGAGATCGTGTGTCACTGATCTACCACGATATGCCATAATGTGAAAGTGGAATATTGTTTGGAGAACATTGTTTGGAGAACATTTTTTAAATGAATTAAAAATGAAAAGCTGAAATGTCTTTAGTCAATAAGTATTCAACCCCTTCGTTATGGAAAGTCTAAATAAGTTCAGAAGGAAAAATGTGGTTCATAAAATGTCTAATAATTTGCATGGACTCATTCTGTGTTCAGTAACAGTGGTTAACATTCTTTATTAATGACTACCCTATATCTGTACCCCAGACATACAATCCTTTTTAAGTTCCCTCAATTGAGTGGTGAATTTGAAGCACAGACTCAACCTCAAAGACCAGGGAAGTTTTCAATGCCTCACAAAGAAGGGCAGCAACACTTTCAGCTTGGTGAATGATCAATTAGGCTTCGGATGGTGCATCAATACACCCAATTCACTACAAAGATACAGGCATCTTTCCTAACTCAGTTGCCGGAGAGGAAGGAAACTGCTCAGGCATTTCAACATGACGCCAATGGTGACTTTAATACAGTTAGACTTTAATGGTTGTGATATGAGAAAACTGAGGATGGATCAACAACATTGTAGTTACTCCACAATACTGACCGGCGGCAGGGTGGTTAGTGGTTAGTGGTTAGAGCGTTGGACTAGTAACCGAAAGGTTGCAAGTTCATATCCCCAAGCTGACAAGGTACAAATCTGTCGTTCTGCCCCTGAACAGTTAACCCACTGTTCCTAGGCCGTCATTGAAAATAAGAATTTGTTCTTAACTGACTTGCCTAGTTAAATAAAGGTAAAATAAAAAATAAAAAAAATGACAGAGTGAAAAAAGGAAGCTGTACAGAATACAAATATTCCAAAACTTGCATCCTGTTTACAACAAAACACTTAAGTAATACTGCAAAAAACTCCTGAATACAAAGCATTATGTTTGGGGAAAATCCAACACACTACATCACTGAGTACCACTCTTTATATTCTCAAGCATTGTGGTGGTTGCATCAGGTTATGGGTATGCTTGTTATGAGCAAGGACTTTAGGATAAAAAGAAACAGAATACAGCTAATATCTCAGAGGAATACCTGGTTTAGTCTGCTTTCCAACAGACACTGGGGAATGAATTAATCTTTCAGCAGGACAATAACCTAAAGTACAAGGCCAAATCTACACTTGAAATTGCTTACCAAGATGACATTGAAGGTCCTGAGTAGCCTGGTTACAGTTTTGACTCAAATCGGCTTGAAAATCTATGGTAAGACTTGAAAATGGCAATGATTAACCATCAACTTGACAGAGCCTGAAGAACTTTAAAAAGATCTACGGGCAAATATTGTTCATGGGGAAGAAAAAGTCCATGCTCATAAAATAAATAGTTTGTATATGTCTATTCTGAAATAAAGCCTGTCCTCCATTTGCAACAGACATGTTCCGTAAGATACAGTAGCAGGTTATGCTTGTTACAGCGGAAAGGAAGGGTTTTGTTTCCTAAACACCCGGGGCTCTAATATAGGTCTGGCTGCCTCTTGGGACACTTGGAAAAGGTCCAGGGCCTAATTTTAGTCTGAGGTAAGAGAGGGGGAAGGTATCGTGAGACACCAGACACCTGCTCTCTGCAGTTATCTGTCCTACAGGCAGTGAATCAATCCCACTGTGCACTGTGAACCAATGGGTACGTTTCAGGTCGTCTTTTATTCAGTCACACTGTTCAGATGATAAGATCTCACAAAGTCAGGAGATGTGTTAAATGTCCAAGGAACCAAATGAATGTGATTTGTCAGTCTTCTGAGCACGACTGCAATAAAGCTGACCTGGAACGCAGCCATTACTAGGCCACAGCTTCTGTAGGCCACAGCCAGGCCACCGCATGGGAAGACCTCAATTGCATACTCAATTGTATACTCCTCACGTCCTGTCCTCTCTCCTCATCTAGTTCTCAAAATCCATTGGATTTGAAAGTCAGAGGTTCCTCCCCTCCAACCTTCTCCAATGGGTTTTGAGAAAGAGGTGAGGAGAGAGGACGTGAGGAGGTGAGGAGGTGAGGAGAGAGGACGTGAGGAGGTGAGGAGAGAGGACGTGAGGAGGTGAGGAGGTGAGGAGAGAGGACGTGAGGAATATACAATTGTGATTCTCCCCATGACAACATGATCTACCAAACGGGACCACAGACCCTACCGGTTTTCATATTTTGGGGTGGAATACCTTCTAATCTGTGGAGATGATTTTCCTGATTTTATATTAGGTTTAAAATAACAAAACAAAACAAATGTGGTTCAACAAAGGTTCTCTGGAAAAATGTAACTGGAAATTTGTTGTTAATGTTCTCAGAATGTCAGTTGGACCGTTTCTACCAAATGTATCCCATTGAACTACTACAGCTCCTACAGCTCCTACAGCCCCTACAGCCCCTACAGCTCCTACATCCCCTACAGCCCCTACAACCCCTACATCCCCTACATCCCCTACAGCTCCTACAGCTCCTACAGCTCCTACAGCCCCTACATCCCCTACAGCCCCTACATCCCCTACAGCTCCTACAGCTAATACAGCCCCTACAACCCCTCCCCTACAGCTCCTACATCCCCTACAGCTCCTACATCCCCCCCTACAGCTCCTACATCCCCTACAGCCCTACATCTCCTACAGCCCCTACATCTCCTACAGCTCCTACAGCTCCTACATCCCCTACAGCTCCTACAGCTCCTACATCCCCTACAGCTCCTACATCCCCTACAGCTCCTACATCCCCTACAGCCCCTACATCTCCTACAGCCCCTACATCTCCTACAGCTCCTACAGCTCCTACATCCCCTACAGCTCCTACATCCCCTACAGCCCCTACATCCCCTACAGCTCCTACATCCCCTACAGCTCCTACAGCTCCTACAGCCCCTACATCCCCTACAGCTCCTACATCCCCTACAGCTCCTACAGCTCCTACAGCTCCTACATCCCCTACAGCTCCTACATCCCCTACAGCCCCTACAGCCCCTACAGCTCCTACAGCTCCTACATCCCCTACAGCTCCTACATCCCCTACAGCCCCTACAGCTCCTACAGCTCCTACAGCTCCTACATCCCCTACAGCTCCTACAGCCCCTACAGCTCCTACATCCCCTACAGCTCCTACATCCCCTACAGCTCCTACAGCTCCTACATCCCCTACAGCCCCTACATCCCCTACAGCTCCTACATCCCCTACAGCTCCTACATCCCCTACAGCTCCTACATCCCCTACAGCTCCTACATCCCCTACAGCCCCTACAGCTCCTACAGCTCCTACAGCCCCTACAGCTCCTACAGCTCCTACAGCCCCTACATCCCCTACAGCCCCTACAGCTCCTACAGCTACTACAGCCCCTACATCCCCTACAGCTCCTACAGCTCCTACAGCCCCTACAGCTCCTACAGCTCCTACAGCCCCTTCATCCCCTACAGCTCCTACATCCCCTACAGCTCCTACAGCCCCTACAGCTCCTACAGCTCCTACAGCCCCTACAGCTCCTACAGCTCCTACAGCCCCTACAGCTCCTACAGCCCCTACAGCCCCTACAGCCCCTACAGCTCCTACAGCTCCTACAGCTCCTACAGCCCCTACAGCCCCTACAGCCCCTACAGCTCCTAAAGCTCCTACAGCTCCTACAGCTCCTACAGCCCCTACAGCCCCTACAGCTCCTACAGCCCCTACAGCTCCAACAGCACCTACAGCTCCTACAGCTCCTACTGCTCCTACAGCTCCTGCAGCTCCTACAGCCCCTACAGCTCCTACAGCTCCTAGCTCCTGCAGCTCCTACAGCCCCTACAGCTCCTACAGCTCCTACAGCTCCTACAGCCCCTACAGCTCCTAAATCTCCTACAGCTCCTACAGCTCCTACAGCTCCTACAGCCCCTACATCTCCTACAGCCCCTACAGCCCCTACAGCTCCTACAGCTCCTACAGCTCCTACAGCCCCTACAGCCCCTACAGCTCCTACAGCCCCTACAGCTCCTACAGCCCCTACAGCTCCTACAGCTCCTACAGCCCCTACAGCTCCTACATCTCCTACAGCCCCTACAGTTCCTATAGCCCCTACAGCTCCTACAGCTCCTACAGCCCCTACATCTCCTACAGCTCCTACAGCTCCTACAGCTCCTACAACCCCTACATCTCCTACACCCCCACCCCTACACGCCCTACAGCCCCTACACCCCCTACACCCCTACAGCCCCTACAGCTCCTACAGCTCCTACAGCCCCTACAGCCCCTACAGCTCCTACAGCCCCTACAGCCCCTACACCCCCTACACCCCCTACATCCCCTACAGCTCCTACACCCCCTACCCCCTACAGCTCCTACAGCCCCTACAGCCCCTACACCCCTACACCCCTACACCCCCTACAGCTCCTACAGCCCCTACAGCTCCTACACCACCTACCCCCCTACACCCCTACACCCCTACACCCCTACAGCTCCTACAGCTCCTACAGCTCCTACACCACCTACACCCCTACACCCCTACACCCCCTACAGCTCCCCCTACAGCTCCTACACCACCTACACCCCCTACCCCCCTACACCCCCTACAGCTCCTACATCCCCTACAGCTCCTACAGCTCCTACAGCCCCTACAGCCCCCCTACAGCCCCTACAGCCCCTACAGCTCCTACAGCTCCTACAGCCACCTACTACCCCCTACAGCCCCTACAGCCCCCTACAGCTCCTACAGCTCCTACAGCCCTACAGCTCCTACAGCTCCTACAGCCCCTACAGCTCCTACAGCTCCTACAGCTCCTACAGCTCCTACAGCTCCTACAGCTCCTACAGCCCCTACAGCCCCTACAGCCCCTACAGCTCCTACAGCTCCTACAGCCCCTACAGCTCCTACAGCTCCTACAGCCCCTACAGCTCCTACAGCTCCTACAGCTCCTACAGCTCCTACAGCCCTACAGCTCCTACAGCCCCTACAGCCCTACAGCCCCTACAGCTCCTACAGCCCCTACAGCTCCTACAGCTACAGCCCCTACAGCTCCTACAGCTCCTACAGCCCCTACAGCTCCTACAGCTCCTACAGCTCCTACAGCTCCTACAGCCCCTACAGCTCCTACAGCTCCTACAGCTCCTACAGCTCCTACAGCCCCTACAGCTCCTACAGCTCCCCCTACAGCTCCTACAGCTCCTACAGCCCTACAGCCCCTACAGCTCCTACAGCTCCTACAGCTCCTACAGCTCCTACAGCCCTACACCCCCTACAGCTCCTACAGCTCCTACACCCCTACACCCCTACAGCCCTACACCCCCTACAGCCCCTACAGCCCTACAGCCCCTACAGCCCTACAGCCCCTACAGCCCCTACACCCCTACACACCCCTACAGCTCCTACACCCCCAGCTACAGCCCCTACAGCTCCTACACCCCAGCCCTACAGCCCCACAGCTCCTACAGCTCCTACAGCTCCTACACCCCTACACCCCTACAGCTCCTACAGCTCCTACAGCCCCTACACCCCAGCTACAGCCCCTACACCCCAGCCCCTACACCCCACCCCTACAGCTCCTACACCTCCTACAGCCCCTACAGCTCCTACAGCTCCTACAGCTCCTACAGCTCCTACAGCTCCTACAGCTCCTACACCCCTACAGCCCCACCCCAACCCCTCCTACACACCCAGCTCCTACAGCTCCTACAGCTCCTACAGCTCCTACAGCCCCCCCTACACCCCTACAGCTCCTACAGCTCCTACAGCTCCTACAGCTCCTACACCCCTACAGCAGCCCTACAGCCCCCCCCTACAGCCCCCCCTACAGCTCCTACACCCCTACACCCCTACACCCCTACAGCTCCCCCTCCTACACCCCTACAGCTCCTACAGCTCCCAGCTCCTACAGCTCCTACAGCTCCTACAGCTCCTACACCCCTCCTACACCCCACCCCTACACCCCCTACAGCCCCTACCCTACACCCCCTACACCCCTGTCCTACAGCTCCTACACCTCCTACAGCCCCTACAGCTCCTACAGCTCCTACAGCTCCTACAGCTCCTACAGCTCCTACAGCCCCTACAGCTCCTACAGCTCCTACAGCTCCTACAGCCCCTACAGCCCCTACACCCCTACAGCTCCTACAGCCCCTACACCCCCTACAGCTCCTACAGCCCCTACAGCTCCTACAGCCCCTACACCCCTACACCCCCTACAGCTCCTACAGCTCCTACAGCCACAGACCTTAACCCCAGTGCTCGATACATGAGAAGAGGTCACCCTTTTTAAAGCCTGGGGGTTTCGACTGGGAGGCCGCCGACTCACAGGCTCCAGAGAGGAAAGTGTAAGATTAACTTCGCACTGTCCTCTGACCTCAAGTTAAGCTCCTTTACTTTAGAACAGTGAAAATGAATCAACCACAAGTAAAAACAGACATAAACGATGCCAAATGACGATCGGAAAACAAAGTTGTGTTACGTCTGTATGTCTATGTCCACAATCACACAGTTTTTTTTGTCGACACAATTAAGTTTAGTCAAATTTGTCGCCAGTTTATTAATGTAGCAGTTTACTATTTTTGGCTTGTTACACTGTCAAACGAAGAATAATTCCCTTTTACAGGCAAATACTGACACTGTACACAGAAAACATCTCCAAATATCACAACACTCATTAGAATCTGTCTTTATTTCTTCAGAAATACATTTTCAAGTCCACTGATATAACAGAGATTGTGTTGCTACGCAGATACCATTCATCTGTTCATTAGTGATGCAAAACGTGCAACATGTTTAAGTGTAGGTCTACAAATACAAACTTTTTTTTGTTTAACTGATCATATTCATGGCTTTTTGAGAGGTTTAAATGCATTTCCGGGGGAGCAAATCCCCAACAGATGTAGTTGGCCTACTCCCCGTCCATGCAAATCAACACATAACAGGACAGTAACATGATCTAGCCAATCACAAGGACAGACACTGAATTACATTGTGTTTACCTTAGGGATTCCTAGTTAGGGGAAAACTCTCTGGCTGGCCTTGGCTGCTATAATCCCAGACTGGAGTGTAACCTCACAGAGGCAGGGTCATCTTGGACTGAGTGAGCTGAACCCTGTCTACCATAGCGGGGCAACGATCTCCCGTCGGCAACCACTCCAAAAATAAAACCCTGATGCACCCAGTACCTATTCCACTGTGACAGCAGAACTGCAGCCAGCGCAGCACCGAGGCAGGACCATGACAGCTACAGAGCTACCTGTACCGAGGCAGGACCATGACAGCGACAGAGCTACCTGTACCAAGGCAGGACCATGACAGCTACAGAGCTACCTGTACCGTGGCAGGACCATGACAGCTACAGAGCTACCTGTACCAAGGCAGGGCCATGACAGCTACAGAGCTACCTGTACCGTGGCAGGACCATAACAGCTACAGAGCTACCTATACCGAGGCAGGACCATGACAGCTACAGAGCTACCTGTACCAAGGCAGGACCATGACAGCTACAGAGCTACCCGTACCAAGGCAGGACCATGACAGCTACAGAGCTACCTGTACCGAGGCAGGACCATGACAGCTACAGAGCTACCTGTACAGAGGCAGGACCATGACAGCTACAGAGCTACCTGTACCGAGGCAGGACCATGACAGCTACAGAGCTACCTGTACCGAGGCAGGACCATGACAGCTACAGAGCTACCTGTACCGAGGCAGGACCATGACAGCTACAGAGCTACCTGTACCGTGGCAGGACCATGACAGCTACAGAGCTACCTATACCGAGGCAGGACCATGACAGCTACAGAGCTACCTGTACCGTGGCAGGACCATAACAGCTACAGAGCTACCTGTACCAAGGCAGGACCATGACAGCTACAGAGCTACCTGTACCGAGGCAGGACCATGACAGCTACAGAGCTACCTGTACCGAGGCAGGACCATGACAGCTACAGAGCTACCTGTACCGAGGCAGGACCATGACAGCTACAGAGCTACCTGTACCGAGGCAGGACCATGACAGCGACAGAGCTACCTGTACCGAGGCAGGACCATGACAGCTACAGAGCTACCTGTACCGAGGCAGGACCATGACAGCTACAGAGCTACCTGTACCGAGGCAGGACCATGACAGCTACAGAGGTACCTGCACCGGGGCAGGACCATGACAGCTACAGAGCTACCTGTACCGAGGCAGGACCATGACAGCTACAGAGCTACCTGTACCGAGGCAGGACCATGACAGCTACAGAGCTACCTGTACAGAGGCAGGACCATGACAGCTACAGAGCTACCTGTACCGAGGAAGACAGGGTGTTTCCACAACCACAGAGCTGTCTGTACCCAGGAAGGCAGGGAGTTTCCACAACCACAGAGCTGTCTGTACCCAGGAAGGCATGGAGTTTCCACAACCACAGAGCTATCTGTACCCAGGAAGGCAGGGGGTTTCCACAACCACAGAGCTGTCTGTACCCAGGAAGGCAGGGAGTTTCCACAACCACAGAGCTGTCTGTACCCAGGAAGGCAGGGTGATTCCACAACCACAGAGCTGTCTGTACCGAGGCAGGGAGGGGGATTCCAAACCACCTGAGATAAATTACCAGGCCACGCCCTGCAGAAAGAACCTGCTGATCTACTCTGAGTATGACCTGATCTGGACTGTTCCTGTTCCTGCTCCTGCTCCTGCTCCTGTTCCTGTTCCTGTTCCGGCTCCCTTTCTTGTTCCTGCTCCTGATCCTCTTCCTGCTCCTGTTCCTGTTCCTGCTCATATTCCTGTTCCTGTTCCTGCTCCTGTTCCTGTTCCTGTTCCTGCTCCTCTTCCTGCTCCTGTTCCTGTTCCTGCTCCTGTTCCTGTTCCTGTTCCTTCTCCTGTTTTTGCTCCTTTTCCTGCTCCTGTTCCTGCTCCTGCTCTGCTGCTCCTGTTCCTTCTCCTGCTCCTGTTCTGCTGCTCCTGTTCCTGCTCCTGTTCCTGTTCTGCTGCTCCTGTTCCTGCTCCTGTTCCTGTTCTGCTGCTCCTGTTCCTGCTCCTGTTCCTGTTCTGCTGCTCCTGTTCCTGCTCCTGTTCCTGTTTCTGCTCCTTCTCCTTCTCCTGCTCCTGTTCCTTCTCATGCTCCTGTTCCTTCTCCTGCTCCTGTTCCTGCTCTGCTGCTCCTGTTCCTTCTCCTGCTCCTGTTCCTTCTCCTGCTCCTGTTCCTGTTCCTGTTCTGCTGCTCCTACACAACAACCCCTAGAGGCAGACATATGATAGGCCGGCATGTCGCTGGGTGTGGTGTTGTGTAGAGAGGAAGGAGGGAGTGCCATATGATAGGCCGGCATGTCGGTGGGTGTGGTGTTGTGTAGAGAGGAAGGAGGAAGTTCTATATGATAGGCCGGCGTGTCGGTGGGTGTGGTGTTGTGTAGAGAGGAAGGAGGGAGTTCCATATGATAGGCCGGCATGTCGGTGGGTGTGGTGTTGTGTAGAGAGGAAGGAGAGAGTTCCATATGATAGGCCGGCATGTCAGTGGGTGTGTCCTCTTCTCTCTGAGGCCATGATCAACTTAGTGAAAGGGTGCAGCAGCATAGTTGAGTACTATGCAGGTGCCCTGTCATGTAAACAGGTAAACAAATACAAATGAATATGAAAACACATCACATGAACATGAATATGTAAATTATGTAACATGAACATGTATACATATGCAAATCAGGTTACCAACATACAGGTACAAATTAATGACAAAATATATACATCATTTTAACCATGCATGTAGACAAAGTATAATTATACAAAAGATGTCAGAAGATAAGTTACAAAGAAATTAATACAGTTGTCAAAGCACAAATAACTTCATCATAATGCCTCCCAAAACATCCAATACCTGATATTATAGCGTCTGGAAGACATGAAGTACACAGAATACTACAGGTACAGTATATCTAATACCTGATATTATAACGTCTGGAAGACATGAAGTACACAGAATACTACAGGTACAGTATATCTAATACCTGATATTATAACGTCTGGAAGACATGAAGTACACAGAATACTACAGGTACAGTATATCTAATACCTGATATTATAGCGTCTGGAAGACATGAAGTACACAGAACACTACAGGTACAGTATATCCAATAACTTGATCAAAATGCTAGAAGATGTAACATAATAACTGACTGGTTTGTAGTCTGTAAAGTACACCGTCCTCTCCTCTGCCATCCCATGACTGGACTCAGTAATGACTGACTGACTGACTGACTGGCAGACTGACTGACTGACAGACTGACTGACTGACTGACTGATTGGCTGACTGACTGACAGACTGACTGACAGACTGACTGACGGACTGACTGACTGACTGACTGACTGACTGACTGACAGACTGACTGACTGACTGACGGACTGACTGACTGACTGACTGACAGACTGACTGACTGGCAGACTGACTGACTGGCAGACTGACTGGCAGACTGACTGACTGACTGACTGACTGACTGACTGACTGACTGACTGACTGACTGACTGACTGACTGACTGACTGACTGACTGACTGACTGACTGACTGACAGACTGACTGACTGACTGACAGACTGACACTGACTGACTGACTGACAGACTGACAGACTGACTGACAGACTGACAGACTGACTGACTGACTGACTGACTGACTGACTGACTGACTGACAGACTGACTGACTGAGACTGACTGACTGACTGACTGACAGACTGACAGACTGACAGACTGACTGACAGACTGACTGACAGACTGACAGACTGACTGACTGTGTATTCCTGCTGGTAGAACACACAGGGGGACATTGTCCGCGTTCCAAGCCACTGATGTATAACCCTCCAGACTCCAGCAGGTTCTGCCCACTGGGATCCCCATTACTCACTCTATCAGTTCTGCTGCTGCTCACGACAAATATAGATATAAATATAGCATCTCAGCTGCTTCTTTTCCACAACCAGAACCCCACTCCTTCTCTTATCCCTCCGTACACCCCCCCCCCCAACTCCCCACCTTCGTCCATCTCCTTATTGAGGGTGTTAAGATGCCGCAGGCCCCCCTCGACTCCCCTACCTCACACTGTCAGACCCCAGCCAATGAGCAGCTTGACAAGATCAAATATCACTATAACACAAGGACTTATTTGATGAGAAGAGTTACAGCCAGTCTCCCCATCCGTCGCCAAGGAGTCTCACTTCTTTCAACTTTTCTGAGGTAAGAAAGAAAGATAGATAGAAAGACAAAGGGTTGGAGAAACACAACATTTAACCGTTTAAGAGTGATTGATTCCTGTGTTTATTATAGAGGGTTTGTTAATATTCCTGGGCAGGTACGTGCCACTGATACAGAGAGACAGACAGAGATGGATAAAGACACAGTGATTTACGAGTCCAGGAAGAGGAAGTGGTCTCTCCTACTGTCACAGTAGATTTACCATAGGAGAATCTATAGCCTACTAACGTATAGAACTGGAGTCTAGGAAGAGGAAGTGGTCTCTCCTACTGTCACAGTAGATTTACCATAGGAGAATCTATAGCCTACTAACATATAGAACTGGAGTCTAGGAAGAGGAAGTGGTCTCTCCTACTGTCACAGTAGATTTACCATAGGAGAATCTATAGCCTACTAACGTATGGAGCTGGTACTAACTGCTGGTTGTAATCTAAGATGGGGTGGCAGGGTAGCCTAGTGGTTAGAGCGTTGGACTAGTAACCGGAAGGTTGTGAGTTCAAACCCCTGAGCTGACAAGGTACAAATCTGTTGTTCTGCCCCTGAACAGGCAGTTAACCCACTGTTCCCAGGCTGTCATTGAAAATAAGAATTTGTTCTTAACTGACTTGCCTAGTTAAATAAAGGTAAATTTAAAAAAAAAAAAATGGAATTAAAAGATGCTCCAGCCAGACTGCTGGGGGCATCTGAGCCCGGATGTTGGACTGTTTGACATGTCTCACAATTGCAAAACATTTGAAACATCTCTAAGTTTACGTGCACCACTGTAAACAGTCTGAAACATTGAAATAGTTCAGTTTCTTCTGTTTGGAGTTTGGTAGCAAAGCATTTTTTAAGAAAACAATTTTCATTAGACAACTGGAAATGGTTTAAATTGACCGAAAAGAAAAAATAGATTGAGTCAATGCTTTCTAGATACAGATAGGTCAATACAATACTTGTTTTCAAGGTGCTTTTATGTGTGTTTTGTGTAAATGAAAACTTTGGTGGACAATTCCTGGATGCTAAATCAAATCGAAAATGTTTTTGTCACTTGGTTTATAAACAGGTGTAGACTAACAGTGAAATGCTTACGGACGGGCCCTTCCCAACAATGTAGAGAGAGAAACAACAGGTGTAGACTAACAGTGAAATGCTGACGGGCCCTTCCCAACAATGTAGAGAGAAACAACAGGTGTAGACTAACAGTGAAATGCTGACGGGCCCTTCCTAACAACGTAGAGAGTCAAACAATACTTGTTTTCAACAGGTGAAATGCTTTTATGGTGTTTTGAATTGAAAACTTTGGTGTAGACTACAGTTGCTGATGGGCTTCCTAACAACGTCAAGAAACAACAGGTGTTTGTCAGACTAACAGTGAAATGCTGATAACAACGTAGAGAGAAACAACAGGTGTAGACTAACAGTGAAATGCTGACGGGCCCTTCCCAACAACGTAGAGAGAAACAACAGGTGTAGACTAACAGTGAAATGCTGACGGGCCCTTCCCAACAACGTAGAGAGAGAAACAACAGGTGTAGACTAACAGTGAAATGCTGACGGGCCCTTCCTAACAACGTAGAGAGAAACAACAGGTGTAGACTAACAGTGAAATGCTGACGGGCCCTTCCTAACAACGTAGAGAGAAACAACAGGTGTAAATGACTAACAGTGAAAAACAACAGCTGTGAAATGCTGACGGGCCCTTCCCAACAACGTAGAGAGAAACAACAGGTGTAGACTAACAGTGAAATGCTGACGGGCCCTTCCCAACAACGTAGAGAGAAACAACAGGTGTAGACTAACAGTGAAATGCTGACGGGCCCTTCCTAACAACGTAGAGAGAAACAACAGGTGTAGACTAACAGTGAAATGCTGACGGGCCCTTCCCAACAATGTAGAGAGAAACAACAGGTGTAGACTAACAGTGAAATGCTGACGGGCCCTTCCCAACAACGTAGAGAGAAAAAAATAGAAAAATAATAACACAAATAATAAATACTAAATGAGTAATGATAACTTGGCTATATACACTGGGTAACAATACCAAGTCAATGTGCAGGGGTAAGAGGTAATGGAGGTAGATGTGTGCATACTGTATAGGTAGGGGTAAAGTAACTAGGCAACAGGATAGATAATAAACAATAACAGTGGCGTATTTGATTAGTCTAAAGAGTTAGTGCAAAAAGGGTCAATGCAGACAGTCCAGGTAGCTATTGGTTAACTATTTAACTAACTAGGTAGCAGTCTTATGGCAGAGAGAACAGTCTATGACCTGGGTGGCCGGAGTCTTTGACAATTTTTAGGGCCATTCTCTGACGGGCCATTCTCTGGTATAGGGCCATTCTCTGACGTCTGGTATAGAGGTCCTGGATGGCAGGATGCTCGACCCCAGTGATGTACTGGGCCGAACGTACCTCCGTCTGTAGCGCCTTACGGTCGGATGCCAAGCAGTTGCCGCACCAGGCGGTGATGCAGCTAGTCAGGATCCTCTCATTGATGCAGCTGTGGAACATTTTGAGGACCTGAGGGTCCATGCCAAATCATTTCAGCCTCCTGAGGGGGAAGAGGCGTTGTCGTGTCCTCTTAACGACTGTGTTGGTCTGTGGGGACCATGATGCTTAGTGACGTGGACACAGAGGAACTTGTAGCTTTCAACCCGTTCCACTACAGTCCCGTCGATGTGTATGGGGGCGTGGCTCGGCCCTAAGTTTCCCATAGTCCACGATCAGCTCCTTTGCCTTGCTGACGTTGAGGGAGAGGCTGTTGTCCTGAAGCACTACCAGGTCACTTACCTCCTCCCTAAAGGCTGTGTCATCGTCGTCGGTGATCAGGCCTACCACCGTTGTGTTGTCATCAAACTTAATGAACAACGCAGTTGTGGGTGAAGAGGGAGTACAGGAGGGGACTAAGCACGCATCCCTGATGGGCTCCCAAGTTGAGGGTGGGGGGTGTCAAGAAGTGGGTCCTTAACTTAGTGTGATGAGCTTGGAGGACACTACAGTGTTGAACGTTGATCTGCAGTCAATGAACAGCGTTCTCACATATGTGTTCCACTTGTTCAGATGGAAGAAGGCAGTGTGGAGGGCAATAGAGATCGAGTCATCTGTGGATCTGTTTGGGGGGGGCGGTATGTGAATTGGAGTGGGTCCAAGGGTGTCTGGGATGATGATGTTGACGTGAGCCAAGCAAAAAGCCTTTTTCAAAGCCTTTCATGATTCCAGATGTGAGTGCTACGGGGCGATAGTCCGTTTAGACAGGTCACCATTGCTACAGAGCAGTACAGTGTTTTCTATCAGGTTCAAACAGCTACGGAGATACAGCTGCTCTGAGTGTTCTAGACTGAGGGTTATGGATCAAAGGTTACATCCCTTGGGGCCTCCTGGGTGGCGTAGTGGTCTAAGGCTGTGCCGCCAGAGACTCTGGGTTCGAGCCCAGGCTCTGTCGCAGCCGGCCTCGACCGGGAGGTCCATGGGGCGCAAACCCAAGGAAATCTTCAAATGGACACACACACACACACAGACACATACACACACACACACACACACACACAAATTAGGATAGATTTTCAACCAAATGTTTTTATATAGTTTTAGTGTTAGTCTGGTGGAGGCTCGTCGTCCACGTCAACCAGTCTTTAATATCACAACCAAACGAACCACAAAGGGTCAACCGAATGGTCTTGTCAAACCCAGCCAATCAGGAAGGATCCTCAGACTTCTCCTTACCATCATCACTTATTCCTTCTTTGTTGTGATGAATGACTACGATGCCCAGATATGGAGAAGAGGAGAGGGTGGATTTGGGAGCTATGTGGACAGAGAAGGTCTCAGCTGAGTCTGGGTAATAAGATCCTAAAGGACTAAGCCTGAAGGACATCTGCAGCTGTCTTGGACCACTAGGTGTGAAAGAACCCTCTTAGGACACTTTATATATATCCAAAGGATTAGAAATGAGAGTTCTTCCCCGTCCTGTACAGCCGAGGGCTTCAAAGACATGAAGGAGGATGAGGAGATGTGTTAGCTAGTTGTGTTTACTACATGACACTAAGATATCCTTTCAGTGCACCTTAGGAAAGTTTTAACCTACAAATGATGTCAAAAGATGTTGGAAGGATGTGAATGAAGAGAATATAATTTACCTCGGCAGTGTGTCGGTTAAGGCAGCCCCCCCTTCCCAGCACCTCTCTGATTCAGAGGGGTTGGGTTAAATGAGGAAGACACATTTCAGTTGAATACATTCAGTTGGACAACTGACTAGGTATCCCCCTTTCCAACTGACTAGGTATCCCCCTTTCCAACTGACTAGGTATCCCCCTCTCCAACTGACTAGGTATCCCCCTTTCCAACTGACTAGGTATCCCCCTTTCCAACTGACTAGGTATCCCCCTTTCCAACTGACTAGGTATCCCCCTTTCCAACTGACTAGGTATCCCCCTTTCCAACTGACTAGGTATCCCCCTTTCCAACTGACTAGGTATCCCCCTTTCCAACTGACTAGGTATCCCCCTTTCCAACTGACCCCCCCTTTCCAACTGACTAGGTATCCCCCTTTCCAACTGACTAGGTATCCCCCTTTCCAACTGACTAGGTATCCCCCTTTCCAACTGACTAGGTATCCCCCCAACTTTCCCCCCTTTCCAACTGACTAGGTATCCCCCTTTCCCCTTTCCAACTGACTAGGTATCCCCCTTTCCCAGGTATCCCCCTTTCCAACTGACTAGGTATCCCCCTTTCCAACTGACTAGGTATCCCCCTTTCCAACTGACTAGGTATCCCCCTTTCCAACTGACTAGGTATCCCCCCAACTGACTAGGTATCCCCCTTTCCAATCCCCCTTTCCAACTGACTAGGTATCCCCCTTTCCAACTGACTAGGTATCCCCCTTTCCCTGTATTAGGTATCCCCCTTTCCAGATGACTAGGTATCCCCCATTTAAATTTCCAACTGACTAGGTATCCCCATTTTATTCCTTTCCAAGTTTCATTAATTTTATGATGACCTAGGTATCCCCCTTTCCAACTGACTAGGTATCCCCCTTTCAACTGATTAGGTATCCTTTCAAATTTAGTTTCATTAATTTTATGATTTTTAATTTCCTTGTTACCCTTTGTATTACCTAGGTATCCCCCTTTCCAACTGACTAGGTATCCCCCTTTCCAACTGAGTGATAGGTATCCCCTTTCCAACTGACTAGGTATCCCCCTTTCTTTGTGTCTCCCCCAGGGGTTCCCGACAGACAGGTATCCCCCTTTCCACCCAGTCTGTCCTCATCGCTGAAAAATAGGTATCCCCCTTTTTTACACTTGTCCCAGGTGATAATTAAATTTTATTACTAGGTATCCCCCTTTCTATTTCTGACAGGTTTGGCTTTACTCAGTTGGATTATTACCCAAAGTTATGATTAGATTTGAGTTTACCCAGGTATATTTGTTGTATTCCCAGGTATTTCAGGCCCATTAATCAGATTTAAGTAAAAATCCCCTAACAATAAGACAATTGGTATCCCCCTTTCCTGATACTGTATCTCCCTGTAATTAAACACTGGTATCCCCCTTCTTGTATTACCCAGGTATCCTCTTTCTTAGACTGGACACCCAACTTTTCCCTAGTGACAGATGGTATCCCCCCATTTCCTGTCCTGTGTTTACCCCTAATCAATGGAACAGCCCTAGATGATGTATTACTGTCCTGGTATCTCCACAGCACTGTTCCTGTCCTGTCCTCCTAGATTACAGCCATGTATCTTCTCCTTTCCTTGAATGGACACAGCCCAGATATCTGATGGTTTGGCCTTTCCTTACTGAAGCCCTAATGTTAATGGTAAACTGTTATATGATTAGATGGACACAGCCCTAGATATTGTATAGGCAATGGGGTCCTCAATATTACTTGGACCCAGCCCTAGGATATACTCCCTGGACCTAGATGGACCCAGCCCTAGATGATGGTATCAGGTTTCCTTGTATTACCCAGGTATCCCCCTTTCCCTTGTCCTATCCCCCCTTTCCTTGTATTACCCAGGTATCCCCTTTCCCCTTCCCTATGATTACAGACAGATGGTATCCAGGTATCCCCTTTCCTTGTATTACTAGATTACCCAGGTATCCCCCTTTCCCTTGTATTACCCAGGTATCCCCTTTCCTTGTATTACCCAGGTATCCCCCTTTCCTTGTATTACCCAGGTATCCCCCTTTCCCTTGTATTACCATTCATGGATTAAGCCCAGCCCTAGATGATGGTATACTGTCCTGTCCTCCAACTGACTCCTAGACTGGACACAGCCCTAGTATGATGGTATACTGTCCTCCTCCTAGACTGGACCCAGCCCTAGATGATGGTATACTGTCCTGTCCTCCTAGACTGGACACAGCCCTAGATGATGGTATACTGTCCTGTCCTAGACTGGCCCTATGGTACTGTCCTGTCCTCCTAGACTGGACACAGCCCTAGATGATGGTATACTGTCCTGTCCTCCTTCTGGACACAGCCCTAGATGATGGTATACTGTCCTGTCCTCCTAGACTGGACACAGCCCTAGTAGATGGTATACTGTCCTGTCCTCCTAGACTGGATACCGCCCTAGATGATGGTATACTGTCCTGTCCTCCTAGACTGGATACCGCCCTAGATGATGGTATACTGTCCTGTCCTCCTAGACTGGACACAGCCCTAGATGATGGTATACCATCCTCCTAGACTGGACACAGCCCTAGATGATGGGATACTGTCCTCCTAGACTGGATACAGCCCTAGATGATGGTATACTGTCCTCCTAGACTGGACACAGCCCTAGATGATGGTATACTGTCCTCCTAGACTGGATACAGCCCTAGTAGATGGTATACTGTCCTCCTAGACTGGATACAGCCCTAGATGATGGTATACTGTCCTCCTAGACAGGATACAGCCCTAGATGATGGTATACTGTCCTCCTAGACTGGATACAGCCCTAGATGATGGTATACTGTCCTGTCCTCCTAGACTGGACACAGCCCTAGTAGATGGTATACTGTCCTCCTAGACTGGACACAGCCCTAGATGATTGTATACTGTCCTGTCCTCCTAGACTGGACACAGCCCTAGATGATGGTATACTGTCCTGGTATACTGTCCTCCTCCTAGACTAGGATGGTATACAAGAGCCAGCCCTAGATGATGGTATACTGTCCTCCTAGACTGGATACAGCCCTAGATGATGGTATACTGTCCTCCTAGACTGGACACAGCCCTAGATGATGGTATACTGTCCTGTCCTCCTAGACTGGACACAGCCCTAGATGATGGTATACTGTCCTCCTAGACAGGATACAGCCCTAGTAGATGGTATACTGTCCTCCTAGACTGGACACAGCCCTAGATGATGGTATACTGTCCTCCTAGACTGGACACAGCCCTAGATGATGGTATACTGTCCTCCTAGACTGGACACAGCCCTAGATGATGGTATACTGTCCTCCTAGACTGGATACAGCCCTAGATGATGGTATACTGTCCTCCTAGACTGGATACAGCCCTAGATGATGGTATACTGTCCTCCTAGAATGGACACAGCCCTAGATGATGGTATACTGTCCTCCTAGACTGGACACAGCCCTAGATGATGGTATACTGTCCTCCTAGACTGGATACAGCCCTAGATGATGGTATACTGTCCTCCTAGGATGGACACAGCCCTAGATGATGGGATACTGTCCTCCTAGACAGGACACAGCCCTAGATGATGGTATACTGTCCTCCTAGACTGGACACAGCCCTAGATGATGGGATACTGTCCTCCTAGACTGGACACAGCCCTAGATGATGGGATACTGTCCTGTCCTCCTAGACTGGATACAACCCTAGATGAGCCTTCAAGTGATGATGTGTTATTATTTAGAGAATGCAAATTATATACGCATCGATTTGAATAAATGTTTTTTGTCAAACTCACAAATAGAGTGTAATTTATGCAGTCATGGAGGTCATTATATATTATGGATGATCAGCATGATTCTGACTTGACCTGGGAAAAGGCTATAGACTCCTGTAGAGCCATGTCTCAAGTCAAGGATTGGACCAATTTATGAACTGAGAAATGTCTCCTATAGAGCAATGTCTCAGGTCAAGGATTGGACCAATTTATGAACTAAGAAATGTCTCCTATAGAGCCATGTCTCAGGTCAAGGATTGGACCAATTTATGAACTAAGAAATGTCTCCTATAGAGCCATGTCTCAGGTCAAGGATTGGACCAATTTATGATCTGATAAATGTCTCCTATAGAGCCATGTCTCAGGTCAAGGATTGGACCAATTTATGATCTGATAAATGTCTCCTATAGAGCCACGTCTCAGGTCAAGGATTGGACCAATTTATGATCTGATAAATGTCTCCTATAGAGCCACGTCTCAGGTCAAGGATTGGACCAATTTATGATCTGATAAATGTCTCCTATAGAGCCACGTCTCAGGTCAAGGATTGGACCAATTTATGATCTGATAAATGTCTCCTATAGAGCCACGTCTCAGGTCAAGGATTGGACCAATTTATGATCTGATAAATGTCTCCTATAGAGCCACGTCTCAGGTCAAGGATTGGACCAATTTATGATCTGATAAATGTCTCCTATAGAGCCACGTCTCAGGTCAAGGATTGGACCAATTTATGATCTGATAAATGTCTCCTATAGAGCCACGTCTCAGGTCAAGGATTGGACCAATTTATGATCTGATAAATGTCTCCTATAGAGCCATGTCTCAGGTCAAGGATTGGACCAATTTATGATCTGATAAATGTCTCCTATAGAGCCACGTCTCAGGTCAAGGATTGGACCAATTT
Source organism: Oncorhynchus tshawytscha (assembly GCF_018296145.1). NCBI lineage: Eukaryota > Metazoa > Chordata > Actinopteri > Salmoniformes > Salmonidae > Oncorhynchus > Oncorhynchus tshawytscha. Next base: position 60,480 of record NW_024609387.1, on the reverse strand, counting down.
ATGATCTGATAAATGACATGTGTTTTTTTTTCACCATATTTCTTTTGCGGAAACTGAAGACGAGGAAGGTAAAAAAACAACAACAACAACAGACAATTCGGTTTCCATGGCGTTTCCACTCTCACTAATTCGTCGACTCTTACCCTTAATCTGAAATGTGTTTGACAACGCTGTGCTTTGCGAGTCTTTTTAACAGATTATTTGTGTGACTGGATATTTTATGACTAATTAAAATCCGCTTTTGCTTCCCTTCAAATATCTGTAATGTGGAGCTCATAAACATCTGCTCTGGAACGCTTTGAATGAAGTCAGATTCACACAACATTACTCATCTCATATGTATGTACTGTATTTTATACCATCTAATGCATCTTACCTGTGCCGCACAGCCATCACTCTTCCATATATATATATATTTATATGTATATATGTCATTCACCCCGTTAGATTTGTGTGTATGAGGTAGTTTTTGTGAAATTGTTAGATGACTTGTTGGTTATTACTGCACTGTCGGAACTAGAAGCACAAGCATTTCGCTACACTCGCATTAACATCTGCTAACCATGTGTATGTGACCAATAACATCTGCTAACCATGTGTATGTGACCAATAACATCTGCTAACCATGTGTATGTGACCAATAACATCTGCTAACCATGTGTATGTGACCAATAACATCTGCTAACCATGTGTATGTGACCAATAACATCTGTAACCATGATGTGACCATTAACATCTACTAACCATGTGTATGTGACCATTAACATCTGCTAACCATGTGTATGTGACCAATAACATCTGCTAACCATGTGTATGTGACCAATAACATCTGCTAACCATGTGTATGTGACCAATAACATCTGCTAACCATGTGTATGTGACCAATAACATCTGCTAACCATGTGTATGTGACCAATAACATCACCTAACCATGTGTATGTGACCATTAACATCTGCGAACCATGTGACCATTAACATCTGCTAACCATGTGTATGTGACCATTAACATCTGCTAACCATGTGACCATTAACATCTGCTAACCATGTGTATGTGACCAATAACATCACCTAACCATGTGTATATGACCATTAACATCTGCTAACCATGTGTATGTGACCAATAACATCTGGTAACCATGTGTATGTGACCAATAACATCACCTAACCATGTGTATATGACCATTAACATCTGCTAGCCATGTGTATGTGACCATTAACATCTGCTAACCATGTGACCAATAACATCACCTAACCATGTGTATATGACCATTAACATCTGCTAGCCATGTGTATGTGACCAATAACATCTGCTAACCATGTGACCAATAACATCTGCTAACCATGTGTATGTGACCAATAACATCTGCTAACCATGTGACCATTAACATCTGCTAACCATGTGTATGTGACCAATAACATCTGCTAACCATGTGTATGTGACCAATAACATCTGCTAACCATGTGTATGTGACCAATAACATTAACATCTGCTAACCATGTGTATGTGACCATTAACATTTGCTATGTGACTGCTAACCATGTGACCAATAACATCTGCTAACCATGTGTATGTGACCAATAACATCTGCTAACCATGTGTATGTGACCAATAACATCTGCTAACCATGTGTATGTGACCAATAACATCTGCTAACCATGTGACCAATAACATCTGCTAACCATGTGTATGTGACCAATAACATCTGCTAACCATGTGTATGTGACCAATAACATCTGCTGACCATGTGTATGTGACCAATAACATCACCTAACCATGTGTATGTGACCAATAACATCTGCTAACCATGTGTATGTGACCATTAACATCTGCTAACCATGTGTATGTGACCAATAACATCTGCTAACCATGTGTATGTGACCATTAACATCTGCTAACCATGTGTATGTGACCAATAACATCTGCTAACCATGTGTATGTGACCAATAACATCTGTTAACCATGTGTATGTGACCAATAACATTTAATTTGATTTGATTCATGTCTGTTTTCACACAACGAAGCAAAGATTTAACATGGACTCAGACCTTCAGTGGTGCGCTCTGCTTCTCTGTTGTAACTTAGCAACCACAATGACATTACAGTATGCAGCCGCACATAATGATACCCGTACAGCCTTCCCTGTGTGTGAGCTTCGTGTACCAGTTCGTCAGGTGGAATTGAAATACTTATTGCTTTGTTTGTCCGGTGATCAACTGAATTCCCTAGATAATAAAGTCTGTCATTGTTGGTCAAGCGTTTGTAAAAAAATAAATAATAATAATCTCGCAAAATCCCTGCTTGTTTATCATTTATCATCATTACGTTTGCTTTATCTGCGCTTAATCACGTTTGATTAATCAAACGGTTTGTCAAACACTTCTTAAGGGTGACTGTTTTAACTTTGTGACTTTTTAGTGATTTTAGAAAACGTAAAAAATTATGAAAAATGTGATAAGGAATTCCACATTTTTTTGGGGGGGTCATGTGACACGTTTTCAAACGCAGGTATCTCCGGTATGCAGAAAACCATCAATCATTCATAACGTATCATTTCACTTCATCTTATTAACGCCATCTACCCATCTTTTTCCATCCCTCTTTCCTCTCTTCTCTCATCCCTCTCTCTGTTCTTCTCAGCATCACTGCTCGCTGCACACACCCCAGCAGGACAGTACTGTCCTCTCCTCTCTTCTCTCATCCCTCCTTCTTAAAACTGAAGTAATCTCATTTCATCCTACAACCCTAACCAGATTCTCTCTCTCCTCCTTATACGCGTTCATAAACAAATATCTAACCTCTGTCCGAAACCCTTCCTCCCCCTGGTTTCACGCTGCATGCTGCGTGCTCTGCTGCGTGTCCCAAGAAGAGGTAGTAGAAGTAGAGGTAGCCCCCGAGGCAGCCCCAGAGGAGGAGGTAGAGGAAGAGGAGGTAGAGGAGGAGGCAGAACCCGAGCCTGAGCCTGAGCCTGAGGTTGTAGAGGAGGAAGGTATGTGGAGTAGCTTATTTATTCATCCTTCCCTCGTGCAACCACACCTATCCCCCAGGTAGACATAGATGAGACCTACTAATATAGTATATAGTCCCTCCTGATAGTGTCCCCCCCCCCCGTCTCCACCTCAAACCCCTGAGGCACTAATGTTAACTGTTGAGCTACTGGAGGTGCCTCCTCTTCATAACTGCCCACCATGAAGAAAGCATACTTCTATCGTCTACATCAGGGGTGTCAAACATACTGGATCCCCTGTGAGCTGATTCATGGGAGTGGTTTGAGTACTGGGGGGGGGGGGTACTGAACATGGCCCACAGGGCAAAATGAGTTTGACACCCCTGGTCTACGTACTGTATATCCATAGTATACTATGTACTGTATATTAGTACTGTATATCCATAGTATACTATGTACTGTATATTAGTACTGTATATCCATAGTCTACTATGTACTGTATATTAGTACTGTATATGCATAGTATACTATGTACAGTATATTAGTACTGTATATCCATAGTACTATGTACTGTATAGTACTGTATATGCATAGTATACTATGTGTATCAGTACTGTATATCCATAGTACTATGTATATATAGTACTGTGTATCCATAGTACTATGTGTATCAGTACTGTATATCCATAGTATACTATGTGTATTAGTACTGTATATCCATAGTATACTATGTGTATTGGTACTGTATATCCATAGTATACTATGTACTGTATATTAGTACTGTATATCCATAGTATACTATGTACTGTATATTAGTACTACTATGTATATCCATAGTATACTATGTACTGTATATTAGTACTGTATATGCATAGTATACTATGTACTGTATATTAGTACTGTATATCCATAGTATACTATGTACTGTATATTAGTACTGTATATGCATAGTATACTATGTACTGTATATTAGTACTGTATATCCATAGTCTACTATGTACTGTATATTAGTACTGTATATGCATAGTATACTATGTGTATCAGTACTGTATATCCATAGTATACTATGTGTATTAGTACTGTGTATCCATAGTGCGGTATGTATATTGGTACTGTATATCCATAGTCTACTATGTACTGTATATTAGTACTGTATATGCATAGTATACTATGTACTGTATATTAGTACTGTATATCCATAGTCTACTATGTACTGTATATTAGTACTGTATATGCATAGTATACTATGTGTATCAGTACTGTATATCCATAGTATACTATGTACTGTATATTAGTACTGTATATCCATAGTATACTATGTACTGTATATTAGTACTGTATATCCATAGTATACTATGTACTGTATATTAGTACTGTATATCCATAGTATACTATGTACTGTATATTAGTACTGTATATCCATAGTATACTATGTACTGTATATTAGTACTGTATATCCATAGTATACTATGTACTGTATATTAGTACTGTATATCCATAGTATACTATGTGTATCAGTACTGTATATCCATAGTATACTATGTACTGTATATTAGTACTGTATATCCATAGTATACTATGTACTGTATATTAGTACTGTATTTCCATAGTCTACTATGTACTGTATATTAGTACTGTATATGCATAGTATACTATGTACTGTATATTAGTACTGTATATCCATAGTCTACTATGTACTGTATATTAGTACTGTATATGCATAGTATACTATGTGTATCAGTACTGTATATCCATAGTATACTATGTGTATTAGTACTGTGTATCCATAGTGCGGTATGCATATTGGTACTGTATATCCATAGTCTACTATGTACTGTATATTAGTACTGTATATGCATAGTATACTATGTGTATCAGTACTGTATATCCATAGTATACTATGTGTATTAGTACTGTATATCCATAGTATACTATGTATATCAGTACTGTATATCCATAGTATACTATGTACTGTATATTAGTACTGTATATCCATAGTATACTATGTACTGTATATTAGTACTGTATATCCATAGTATACTATGTACTGTATATTAGTACTGTATATCCATAGTATACTATGTACTGTATATTAGTACTGTATATCCATAGTCTACTATGTACTGTATATTAGTACTGTATATGCATAGTATACTATGTGTATCAGTACTATATATCCATAGTATACTATGTGTATTAGTACTGTATATCCATAGTATACTATGTATATCAGTACTGTATATCCATAGTATACTATGTACTGTATATTAGTACTGTATATCCATAGTCTACTGTGTACTGTATATTAGTACTGTATATGCATAGTATACTATGTGTATCAGTACTGTATATCCATAGTATACTATGTGTATTTGTACTGTGTATCCATAGTGCGGTATGTATATTGGTACTGTATACCTATAGTCTAGTATGTGTATTAGTTATAGCTACAGTACTTTCTCAAAGCACTCCTCTGCCTCACTGAATGGCTTCAGCTGCTTCCTCTCAAACTGCTTCTTTAATATCACCGATCATGATCAATCCCAAATCCACCCCTAGGCCCTAGCCTCTAGCCCCTAGCCCCTAGCCCCTCTGCACTTGGAGATCTGAGATGTGCCTAGACGGTGGTAGGAGCTAGGGGTTAATGAGGATGAGATCTGATATGTGCCTAGACGGTGGTAGGAGCTAGGGGTTAATGAGGATGAGATCTGATATGTGCCTAGACGGTGGTAGGAGCTAGGGGTTAATGAGGATGAGATCTGATATGTGCCTAGACAGGTGGTAGAAGCTAGGGGTTAATGAGGATGAGATCTGAAATGTGCCTAGATGGTGGTAGGAGCTAGGGGTTAATGAGGATGAGATCTGAAATGTGCCTAGATGGTGGTAGGAGCTAGGGGTTAATGAGGATGAGATCTGATATATGCCTAGACAGGTGGTAGAAGCTAGGGGTTAATGAGGATGAGATCTGATATGTGCCTAGACAGTGGTAGGAGCTAGGGGTTAATGAGGATGAGATCTGATATATGCCTAGACAGTGGTAGGAGCTAGGGGTTAATGAGGATGAGATCTGATATGTGCCTAGACAGGTGGTAGGAGCTAGGGGTTAATGAGGATGAGATCTGATATGTGCCTAGACAGGTGGTAGGAGCTAGGGGTTAATGAGGATGAGATCTGATATGTGCCTAGACAGGTGGTAGGAGCTAGTGGTTAATGATGAATGTGGTGTTAGATGCTGCAGATGCATTGGGCTTGTGGATGAATATATACTATAGCCCTACCTGGGAATATTTACGAAACTAGTAAGGGTGCTAGAAACTAAAGCTAAACCAAAGACTGCTATCTTCCATTCTTACTATAACACCTCATCGGGAGCTGCTTCTCCCAGAATGCAACTGGAGAAAAGATAATGAGCCCTTGATTTAGTAGTGCTCTAAACTTTCTGTATATGATGGGAATGTATTAGAACCTGGAAGTTGCTTTCTAGAAATGTTTTGAATATGGCAAATGGATGAAAGGAAGCTTCCATCATAAGTACCTGATTATTATATTTTAATCCTGCTCCAAAATAACCTGATTATTATATTTTAATCCTGCTCCAAAATAACCTGATTATTATATTTCAATCCTGCTCCAAAATAACCTGATTATTATATTTGAATCCTGCTCCAAAATAACCTGATTATTATATTTTAATCCTGCTCCAAAATAACCTGATTATTATATTTGAATCCTGCTCCAAAATAACCTGATTATTATATTTGAATCCTGCTCCAAAATAACCTGATTATTATATTTAAATCCTGCTCCAAAATAACCTGATTATTATATTTGAATCCTGCTCCAAAATAACCTGATTATTATATTTGAATCCTGCTCCAAAATAACCTGATTATTGTATTTGAATCCTGCTCCAAAATAACCTGATTATTGTATTTGAATCCTGCTCCAAAATAACCTGATTATTATATTTCAATCCTGCTCCAAAATAACCTGATTATTATATTTTAATCCTGCTCCAAAATAACCTGATTATTATATTTTAATCCTGCTCCAAAATAACCTGATTATTATATTTTAATCCTGCTCCAAAATAACCTGATTATTGTATTTTAATCCTGCTCCACTGTAACAGGATTATTATCTTTCAATCCTGCTCCAAAATAACCTGATTATTATATTTTAATCCTGCTCCAAAATAACCTGATTATTATATTTTAATCCTGCTCCAAAATAACCTGATTATTATATTTTAATCCTGCTCCAAAATAACCTGATTATTATATTTTAATCCTGCTCCAAAATAACCTGATTATTATATTTTAATCCTGCTCCAAAATAACCAGATTTTTGTATTTTAATCCTGCTCCAAAATAACCGGATTGTTATATTTGAATCCTGCTCCAAAATAACCTGATTGTTATATTTTAATCCTGCTCCAAAATAACCTGATTATTATATTTGAATCCTGCTCCAAAATAACCTGATTATTATATTTGAATCCTGCTCCAAAATAACCTGATTATTATATTTTGAATCCTGCTCCAAAATAACCTGATTATTATATTTTAATCCTGCTCCAAAATAACCTGATTATTATATTTTAATCCTGCTCCAAAATAACCTGATTATTATATTTGAATACTGCTCCAAAATAACATGATAATTACATTTAAATCCTGCTCCAAAATAACCTGATTCTTATATTTAAATCCTGCTCCAAAATAACCTGATTATTATATTTAAATCCTGCTCCAAAATAACCTTTATGTGGATTAAGGTCTTTTTTTCATCCATGCCCACCTCTGTTACTCTTCCTCAATGGTCCTAATTTCACCATTACAGAGATGATGTTGAGGAAGGTGGTCCCCGATTCCTTGAACCTCGTTATACCTGTGTTTTCATTACCGTAACGGCATGGATGAAGGATGACGTTTCCTCATATAAAGGATCTTTCTTTGCCCCGTTTGAGATCTTGTCTGAAAAGCTTATTTTATTAACCTATAAAGGAATGATTACAGGAATGATGCAGAAAGTTGATGACCGTTCACAACTTGTTTATCTCTCACATTGAGGTGTTATTTAATATAATACTGTATATCAATTATTTATTGTTATAGTTCATATTCATATTTACCTGTTTTCTTGAAGTGTACTTCTGGCCACATTTAATGTAATGTATGGTGTATTACACTGGTCATAAACACCTCAATTTGGGTGAGTGAATGTTCTGCAGAGCTGTGCCTAGTCAACTGAATATGTACTGAATGTGCTAGCAGGCACCAGGGTTGTAAACTTCTGGGAACTTCTGGGAATTTCCTGTTTTCTTCTTCAGAAATCCCATTGGAAGATTTCTGGAACTTTCCAGGAACTTTGCAACCCTAGCAGGCACCGACAGCTTGTCCTGAGCTTATGTACAGTATATATCACTAATCATGATATCTATTCTGCTCTTGTTTTGGATGTTTGCTGCATGCAGAGGCCTATGAAGAGGAAGGTATGTGTATTCAAGTTCTTAAAGTTGTATGTGTACTTCTGATTGGACAGACTGCACTGTGTCAGTCTCCTGTCCCAGTTCAGGAGGTTTACGCTATCGCAAGACTGGAGAAAGAGACCCTGTCCATGAGTCCACGTGCTCCAGTAGCAAAACACTGCCCAAATTTAAGTCTCCTGCTAAATATCTTTTTCCCTATACTCGCAACAAATTAATGAAAGTTAAAGGCCTGAGTAATCTCGGGAACCAAGAACCAAATCTCACGTGAATAGTCTGTCACGCGAAACTACGGCCTGAGTGGCCTATATGAGAAATGACAGCAAACAGACCTGTTGTGACAGCGTGAGAAAGGTGACGGAATATGAAATGCTGCAGTGACTCCTATGTTCATGTCTGCTCTGTCTGCTTCTCTTCCTGCATGACATTCTGCCAAACCAGTCGAGGAAGGAGAACAAGATGGTACTTTGTATTTCTCTTGACTGCTAGAGTGTTGCTGTTGCTTTTTGCTTGTGGTTTCTACCTGTTTGAGTGTGAAATTCAAGCCAAAATCTAATCACAATGGCAACGATGTTTTCGGTACTTATTGACAATTCATTGTCATTTCCGATTTTAATCAATATTTCTATCACCAACTTGACTTTTGGAATAGAATTAGCATGTATTATCCAAGTACAGAATTCAGTCTTGGAATGTAGAAAGAGTCTAATTCTGACAATGAAGGAGTTCTAATGATGAAGAAAGGAGAATGGAATGTAGAAAGAGTCTAATTCTGACAATGAAGGAGTTCTAATGAAGAAGAAAGGATAATGGAATGTAGAAAGAGTCTAATTCTGACAATGAAGGAGTTCTAATGATGAAGAAAGGATAATGGAATGTAGAAAGAGTCTAATTCTGACAATGAAGGAGTTCTAATGATGAAGAAAGGATAATGGATTGTAAAAGAGTCTAATTCTGACAATGAAGGAGTTCTAATGAAAGAAGAAAGGATAATGAAGAAAGAGTCTAATTCTGACAATGAAGGAGTTCTAATGAAGAAGAAAGGATAATGGAATGTAGAAAGAGTCTAATTCTGACAATGAAGGAGTTCTAATGATGAAGAAAGGATAATGGATTGTAGAAAGAGTCTAATTCTGACAATGAAGGAGTTCTAATGATGAAGAAAGGATAATGGAATGTAGAAAGAGTCTAATTCTGACAATGAAGGAGTTCTAATGATGAAGAAAGGATAATGGAATGTAGAAAGAGTCTAATTCTGACAATGAAGGAGTTCTAATGAAGAAGAAAGGATAATGGAATGTAGAAAGAGTCTAATTCTGACAATGAAGGAGTTCTAATGATGAAGAAAGGATAATGGAATGTAGAAAGAGTCTAATTCTGACAATGAAGGAGTTGAAGAATAAGAAAGAGTGATGAAGAAAGGATAATGGAATGTAGAAAGAGTCTAATTCTGACAATGAAGGAGTTCTAATGATGAAGAAAGGATAATGGAATGTAGAAAGAGTCTAATTCTGACAATGAAGGAGTTCTAATGAAGAAGAAAGGATAATGGAATGTAGAAAGAGTCTAATTCTGACAATGAAGGAGTTCTAATGAAGAAGAAAGGATAATGGAATGTAGAAAGAGTCTAATTCTGACAATGAAGGAGTTCTAATGAAGAATAAGAAAGGATAATGGAATGTAGAAAGAGTCTAATTCTGACAATGAAGGAGTTCTAATGAAAGAAAGGATAATGGAATGTAAAAGAGTCTAATTCTGTTGGAATGTAGAAAGAGTCTAATTCTGACAATGAAGGAGTTCTAATGAAGAAGAAAGGATAATGGAATGTAGAAAGAGTCTAATTCTGACAATGAAGGAGTTCTAATGATGGAATGTAGAAAGGATTCTGAAATGGAAATGATGAAGAAAGGATAATGGAATGTAGAAAGAGTCTAATTCTGACAATGAAGGAGTTCTAATGATGAAGAAAGGATAATGGAATGTAGAAAGAGTCTAATTCTGACAATGAAGGAGTTCTAATGAAGAAGAAAGGAGAATGGAAGTCATAAATAGCATAGAGATCCTACAGAGTGAATAGTAAAGTATTACTCTTGTCCTACTCATCCTTTACAAGCACCTACACTGTACATATCTGTTATTATACATGTTAAACAGCTGTTTTTCACTAACACATACCAAATTAACATCGTGAAATTGAAAGTAAAACCTACAAAACGGTTTACTTTTCCTATTATAATATGAATGAGTTATTATTTTTTCTAAGTTAATAAAAGTAGCCTGAAACTGCGGCCCAGAGATGTAACACGAAGTGTGTCCCACACGGATATGTCCCCTTGATTAACTGAACCTCCATGTTGGGTCTGTTGCTTGAGATGTTTGTCACTGGTATGTGATATCTCTAACACTGTAATATATTCTTCCCCCATGTTTATTATGTTCTTTACCGAACAGAGGAGAAGCCCAAGTTCAAGTGAGTAGAACTTCTATCCAACATTCATGTCAAACCAACCAATTCAAGCTGTGTGTGTGTGTGTTCATCAGGGTTGGTATCAACTCAATCCATTCAGGAAGTAAACTGAAATTACAAATACAATTGTCCTAACTGGAAGAAAAAAAACAAGTGAAGGAGGAATTGAACGAATTGGAATTCGCTAGAATTTCGGTTTACTTGGTGAATTGACTGAATTGAAACTGAATTTTAACCGGAAGTCCAGAACCCTGGCTTCCACATGTTTGTAACCCTGTAGCTTGTATGCTAAATGTTTTATAAGGACAGAACTAACAGTGGCAGCTCCAGAACCAGGTGAATTTTGCTGCGTTGTCCCAAAAGCATTAGATATAACTTACGTGGCATATTTTGACATTCCATAGAGTCCCTAAGGTCCCTGATGGCGAGAAGGTGGACTTTGACGTAAGTACACTATAAATCGTTTATCCTAAATCCTGTTTCCTGAACTAAAACATCCTTGGCCAAAAGAAAGCAACCGTTTAGGTCTGGTACAGTGATACAACACTTGAGGTCATCTCTCTCTAACTTTTGTTGTTTTAACAGGACCTCCATAAGAAGCGTCAGAACAAAGACCTGATTGAGCTGCAGGGGCTGATCGACGTCCATTTTGAGAACAGGAAGAAGGAGGAGGAGGAGCTTATCGCCCTCAAGTCCAGAATTGTGAGCTGTTATTACCTCGCCTTTACAGCTGTAAACACAGGTGTACATACCAGGGTCTGGGAGTCAAATCCATTTCAATTGCAGACCATTCAGGAAGTACTCTGCAATTACAACTACAATTCTTCTTCTACTCTTTTCAATTGGGAAAATTTGGAATTGGAGTTGTAATTTGGTTAACGTTCTGAATTGACTGGAATTGAAATGGAATTGACCTTAACCCTGGAAGAACCAGGTATAAATTCAGGAGTTGAAAATATGCTTGACTTGCGGAATGGAGCCCAAACTGATACATAGGTCGATGTTGACCTTCTGGGAATTTTGGGCTTCTGTCTTGAAGAACTTCTAGAACTTAATTCCAATCTTTTAGCCCAAATAACAAGGCTACAGTCAACCATGTTTTCTGGTGGCCTAACAACCTATCTCTTAGCCCAAGTAACAAGGCTACAGTCAACCATGTGTTCTGGTGTCAGACCTGGTGGCCTAACAACCTATCTCTTAGCCCAAGTAACAAGGCTACAGTCAACCATGTGTTCTGGTGGCCTAACAACCTATCTCTTAGCCTAAGTAACAAGGCTACAGTCAACCATGTGTTCTGGTGGCCTAACAACCTATCTCTTAGCCCAAGTAACAAGGCTACAGTCAACCATGTGTTCTGGTGTCAGACCGGTAAACAACTGTGTCGGTGGTTCTATTCCTCTCAGGAGAAACGCAGGTCAGAGAGGGCTGAGATCCAGAGGGTACGCACTGAGAAGGACAAGGAACGCCAGGCCAGACGTGAGGTCTGTATAGCCTAAACTCTGCAGGCAAACACATGAATTCAACATGTACTTTAAGTTGTTGTTTTTTACCAACATGTGGTTGCTTAACGTGGGTGTTGTTGTTGCTGAATGTGGGTGTTGTGGTTGCTTAACGTGGGTGTTGTTGTTACTTAACGTGGGTGTTGTGGTTGCTTAAAGTGGGTGTTGTGGTTGCTTAACGTGGGTGTTGTGGTTGCTTAATTGGGGGGGTTGTTGTTGCTTAACGTGGGTGTTGTTGTTGCTTAATGTGGGTGTTGTGGTTGCTTAACGTGGGTGTTGTTGTTGCTTAACGTGGGTGTTGTGGTTGCTTAACGTGGGTGTTGTTGTTGCTTAATTGGGGGGTTGTTGTTGCTTAATGTGTTGTTGTTGTTGTTTGTGGTTGCTTAATGTGGGTGTTGTGGTTGCTTAACGTGGGTGTTGTTGTTGCTTAACGTGGGTGTTGTGGTTGCTTAACGTGGGTGTTGTTGTTGCTTAACGTGGGTGTTGTGGTTGCTTAACGTGGGTGTTGTTGTTGCTTAACGTGGGTGTTGTGGTTGCTTAACGTGGGTGTTGTTGTTGCTTAATTGGGGGGTTGTTGTTGCTTAACGTGGGTGTTGTTGTTGCTTAACGTGGGTGTTGTGGTTGCTTAACGTGGGTGTTGTTGTTGCTTAATTGGGGGTTGTGTTGTTGCTTAACGTGGGTGTTGTTGTTGCTTAATGTGGGTGTTGTGGTTGCTTAATGTGGGTGTTGTGGTTGCTTAACGTGGGTGTTGTGGTTGCTTAACGTGGGTGTTGTTGTTGCTTAATGTGGGTGTTGTGGTTGCTTAATGTGGGTGTTGTTGTTGCTTCATGTGGGTGTTATGGTTGCTTAACGTGGGTGTTGTTGTTGCTTAACAAGGGTGTTGTGGTTGCTTAACGTGGGTGTTGTGGTTGCTTAACGTGGGAGTTGTGGTTGCTTAACGTGCGTGTTGTTGTTGCTTAACAAGGGTGTTGTGGTTGCTTAACGTGGGTGTTGTGGTTACTTAACGTGGGTGTTGTGGTTGCTTGTACAGGAGGAGAGACTGAAGAAGGAGGAGATGGATCAAAGGAGAAAGGCTGATGATGACGCTAAGAAGAAGTCAGCTCTGACCAACATGGGCTCCAGCTATAGCAGCTCACTGCAGAAGGTCAGGTGACCTCCACACACACCACGCTAAACACAAATCCAGGGCCTCTCAAAATGCTGCTCGTTTCCTACTTTTTATTTTATTGAACTAGACAAGTCACAATGATGGCCCACCCAGGCCAAACCATAACCCGGATGACACTGGAGCCTGTTGTGCGCCGCCCTATGGGACTTCCAATCATGGCCAGTTCTGAAACAGCCTGGAATTGAACCAGGGTCTGTAGTGATGGCTGCGATGCAGTGCCTTAGACCACTGCGCCATTCGGAAGTGCACTACCTTGTTCCCTACATATAGAGTGTACTACCTCGTTCCCTACATATAGAGTGTACTTCTTTGAAAAACATAGACCTATCTTCATCACAGCCAACCTGCTCTTCTGGAAACACCTTTTAAGGTGTAATTAGTGGATGCTTCAGTCCTAGTTGGTTCCATGAATCGACACGCATCATTTAACAACGTAACAGGATTGGAAGATAATGAGAGAGAGAGACGTCACATGATTGATGTCATTAAGAACTGTAGCTCTGAAGCTCTTGTTCAACACAGACCTAGACGAAATCTGAAATGGCCCCACCCCCATTTCCCATTGCCTGACGACTCATCCTGAATTTAATTACGTTGTTCTATCGATCGCCCCATTCACCTGTCTGAACCTGCCGTCCTAGAAGTCGTTTGTGCTGACGTCAAACATGACGCGATTAATTTATCCGTGTAGGCCAGCTCTGTCCCAACCCATCGGTTTCTGGGACCAATAAGAACAAGTCAGAATGTGTTCGCTTACTCAAAGAGATCCAGAAGAAACATTAGTGGCCGTGGCGTTGGGCCTGAGTGATGTGGATGGGCAGCCAGGCTATATTCCCTATGTGTGTGTGTCTCTGAACCTGTTGCCGTTGCTCTGTCACCTCCCCAGGCCGACACTAAGAGAGGAGGTAAGAAGCAGACTGAGAGAGAGAAGAAGAAGAAGATCCTAGCGGAGCGACGCAAACCTCTCAACATCGACCATCTGAACGAGGACAAGCTAAAGTAAGATATTAGTTTCGGTGGGAGCGTGGATATATTTGTTTCTGTGTTAGTCAAAAGAGGCAGAGTCCTGAACCTGAGCCCTTTGACATAGTTGTAGAGGAACTAGAATATTCCTTGTAGACATCTCTAGACTATGACAATACTTCCTTTCGCTGTTGTCATTTTCAGATCACAGAAATGTGCAGTTTTTGAGCCAACCTCCTGAATGTGTTGTCCTTTGCAGGGACAAGGCCAAGGATCTATGGGAGTGGATGCACCTACTGGAGTCTGAGAAGTATGAGCACATTGAGAAACTCAAGAGGCAGAAGTATGAGGTGAGTGGTTTTAAACATTTACATTTTTTATGTGCTTCTTCCATAGAGATACTATGCAAAATGACCGTTATTATACATTAGGGTTGGAGTCAATTCACTTTTCAATTAACTATTTTTTTAATACAATAAAAAACTATATATATATATATTTTCGCTTTTTTTTCTCTCCACATAATTTGAAGGGGCAATCTGTAGTAGATACATAAACTACGTGGCCAAAAGTATGTGGACACCTGCTCGTCGAACATCTCATTCCAAAATCATGGGCATTAATATGGAGTTGGTCCCTGCCCTTTGATGCTATAACAGCCTCCACTCTTCTGGGAAGGCTTTCCACTAAATGTTGGAACATTGCTGCGGGGACTTGTTTACATTCAGTCACAAGAGCATTAGTGAGGTCGGGCAATGATGTTGGGCGATTAGGCCTGGCCTGCAGTCAGCGTTCCAATTCATCCCCAAAGGTGTTCGATGGGGTTGAGGTCAGGGCTCTGTGCAGGCCAGTCAAGTTCTTCCACACCGAGTGGAGTACGCTTTTGTTATTGTCATAATAATTAGAATAATTATAGTCTAAGTGGTTCAGGGTCAATTTACTTCCTGAATTCAGACAATTCAGGAAGTAAATTGAAATAAAAGTGGCAATCAGCAATTGAAACAATAACGAAGTGTCGCTCCCGCCCCTGTTGTGGTAAAAACCTGTGCTATTGTGCTCTTATATATTTTATTGACTACTGATTTATAATCAGAGGGTAAGCGTTTTCTCTCATTCTGTAAGGAAGGACCTGACAGTTGTCTTTCAGACAGAGGGCAATGCTGAAAACCATGTTTCAGGCAAAAAAACAAGTTATTATTACAATGATCAACTTTGTGCACACACAGGCTAATTATACATTTAGGGTCAGTTTCCCAGACAAGTGTAACTGAAGATTCTCAATTGATCTGGATTTTTATACCAGGACTAGGCTTAATTTGTGTCTGGTAAACCAGCCCTTACTGTTACATCAGTGGTAGGTAGATTCACCAGATGGTGAGACAAAGGGGGTTTCTTACTGTTACATCAGTGGTAGGTAGATTCACCAGATGGTGAGACAAAGGTTTTTTTTTACTGTTACATCAGTGGTAGGTAGATTCACCAGATGGTGAGACAAAGGGGGTTTCTTACTGTTACATCAGTGGTAGGTAGATTCACCAGATGGTGAGACAAAGGGGTTTCTTACTGTTACATCAGTGGTAGGTAGATTCACCAGATGGTGAGACAAAGGGGTTTCTTACTGTTACATCAGTGGTAGGTAGATTCACCAGATGGTGAGACAAAGGGGGTTTCTTACTGTTACATCAGTGGTAGGTAGATTCACCAGATGGTGAGACAAAGGGGTTTCTTACTGTTACATCAGTGGTAGGTAGATTCACCAGATGGTGAGACAAAGGTTTTTTTACTGTTACATCAGTGGTAGGTAGATTCACCAGATGGTGAGACAAAGGGGTTTCTTACTGTTACATCAGTGGTAGGTAGATTCACCAGATGGTGAGACAAAGGGGTTTTCTTACTGTTACATCAGTGGTAGGTAGATTCACCAGATGGTGAGACAAAGGGGTTTCTTACTGTTACATCAGTGGTAGGGTAGGATGGTGAGACAAAGGGGTTTCTTACTGTTACATCAGTGGTAGGTAGATTCACCAGATGGTGAGACAAAGGGGTTTCTTACTGTTACATCAGTGGTAGGTAGATTCACCAGATGGTGAGACAAAGGGGGTTTCTTACTGTTACATCAGTGGTAGGTAGATTCACCAGATGGTGAGACAAAGGGGGTTTCTTACTGTTACATCAGTGGTAGGTAGATTCACCAGATGGTGAGACAAAGGGGTTTCTTACTGTTACATCAGTGGTAGGTAGATTCACCAGATGGTGAGACAAAGGGGGTTTCTTACTGTTACATCAGTGGTAGGTAGATTCACCAGATGGTGAGACAAAGGGGTTTCTTACTGTTACATCAGTGGTAGGTAGATTCACCAGATGGTGAGACAAAGGGGTTTCTTACTGTTACATCAGTGGTAGGTAGATTCACCAGATGGTGAGACAAAGGGGTTTCTTACTGTTACATCAGTGGTAGGTAGATTCACCAGATGGTGAGACAAAGGGGTTTCTTACTGTTACATCAGTGGTAGGTAGATTCACCAGATGGTGAGACAAAGGGGTTTCTTACTGTTACATCAGTGGTAGGTAGATTCACCAGATGGTGAGACAAAGGGGTTTCTTACTGTTACATCAGTGGTAGGTAGATTCACCAGATGGTGAGACAAAGGGGGTTTCTTACTGTTACATCAGTGGTAGGTAGATTCACCAGATGGTGAGACAAAGGGGGTTTCTTACTGTTACATCAGTGGTAGGTAGATTCACCAGATGGTGAGACAAAGGGGGTTTCTTACTGTTACATCAGTGGTAGGTAGATTCACCAGATGGTGAGACAAAGGGGGTTTCTTACTGTTACATCAGTGGTAGGTAGATTCACCAGATGGTGAGACAAAGGGGTTTCTTACTGTTACATCAGTGGTAGGTAGATTCACCAGATGGTGAGACAAAGGGGTTTCTTACTGTTACATCAGTGGTAGAGACAAGATGGTTTCTTACTGTTACATCAGTGGTGGTAGATTCACCAGATGGTGAGACAAAGGGGTTTCTTACTGTTACATCAGTGGTAGGTAGATTCACCAGATGGTGAGACAAAGGGGTTTCTTACTGTTACATCAGTGGTAGGTAGATTCACCAGATGGTGAGACAAAGGGGTTTCTTACTGTTACATCAGTGGTAGGTAGATTCACCAGATGGTGAGACAAAGGGGTTTTTTACTGTTACATCAGTGGTAGGTAGATTCACCAGATGGTGAGACAAAGGGGTTTCACTGTTACATCAGTGGTAGGTAGATTCACCAGATGGTGAGACAAAGGGGTTTCTTACTGTTACATCAGTGGTAGGTAGATTCACCAGATGGTGAGACAAAGGGGTTTCTTACTGTTACATCAGTGGTAGGTAGATTCACCAGATGGTGAGACAAAGGGGTTTCTTACTGTTACATCAGTGGTAGGTAGATTCACCAGATGGTGAGACAAAGGGGTTTCTTACTGTTACATCAGTGGTAGAGATTCACCAGATGGTGAGACAAAGGGGTTTCTTACTGTTACATCAGTGGTAGGTAGATTCACCAGATGGTGAGACAAAGGGGTTTCTTACTGTTACATCAGTGGTAGGTAGATTCACCAGATGGTGAGACAAAGGGGTTTCTTACTGTTACATCAGTGGTAGGTAGATTCACCAGATGGTGAGACAAAGGGGTTTCTTACTGTTACATCAGTGGTACTGTGGTGAGACAAAGGGGTTTCAGTTACATCAGTGGTAGGTAGATTCACCAGATGGTGAGACAAAGGGGTTTCTTACTGTTACATCAGTGGTAGGTAGATTCACCAGATGGTGAGACAAAGGGGGTTTCTTACTGTTACATCAGTGGTAGGTAGATTCACCAGTAGATTCACCAGATGGTGAGACAAAGGGGTTTCTTACTGTTACATCAGTGGTAGGTAGATTCACCAGATGGTGAGACAAAGGGGGTTTCTTACTGTTACATCAGTGGTAGGTAGATTCACCAGATGGTGAGACAAAGGGGTTTCTTACTGTTACATCAGTGGTAGGGTGAGATTTACACCAGATGGTGAGACAAAGGGGGTTTCTTACTGTTACATCAGTGGTAGGTAGATTCACCAGATGGTGAGACAAAGGGGTTTCTTACTGTTACATCAGTGGTAGGTAGATTCACCAGATGGTGAGACAAAGGGGTTTCTTACTGTTACATCAGTGGTAGGTAGATTCACCAGATGGTGAGACAAAGGGGGTTTCTTACTGTTACATCAGTGGTAGGTAGATTCACCAGATGGTGAGACAAAGGGGGTTTCTTACTGTTACATCAGTGGTAGGTAGATTCACCAGATGGTGAGACAAAGGGGGTTTCTTACTGTTACATCAGTGGTAGGTAGATTCACCAGATGGTGAGACAAAGGGGTTTTGAGCCATTTTTTTACCTTTATTTAACTCGGCAAGTCAGTTAAGAACAAATTCTTATTTTCAATGACGGCCTAGGAACAGTGGATTAACTGCCTTGTTCTGGGGAAGAACGACAGATTTTTACCTTGTCAGCTCGGGGATTTGATCTTGCAACCTTTCGGTTACTGGTCCAACACTTTAATTGGGGAGGAAATTGTGGTAATTGCTGGAGTAGGATGGTTGGATTGGAATCAAATACATTAATCACACGTGTTTGATGCCATTTCATTCGCTCCTTTCTGGTCATTATTAGTGTGAGCCATCCTCCCCTCCTGTGATTTAATGACATCAGATCAACTACAAACCCTTGTGAAGATATTGACTGTGCCGATCCAGACACTAGTCCACTAGTGCTGTAGTGGGTATGTGTGTCTGTGAGAGTAGTCTTGGTTTCCCACCTCAGCCCAACAGGTCGTTCCAACAGGACTGCTGCTGTCTCTTTAAAGGTGACACTAATGACCCAGAGGTCATGGGTCAAAGGTAACGCCCACTGGCAACCTCCCTGCTGCTTCTGATTGGTTTAAACACACTCATGTGTTGTTTTCAGGTCATCTCTCTCAGAAATCGTATTGATGAGCTTCAGAAACAGTAAGTACTGCCTCCCACTCCCTCAGAATTGCTTCCTCTCCCACTCATTGTCTGCCTCCCTGTTGGAACCCTATTCCGAATATAGTGCACTAATTTTGACCAGATAGAAAGTAGTGCACTATATAGTGAATAGGGTGCCATTTTGGGACCAAAACCCACTCTCTTCACTCCTCAGAGACAGACAGTATGATAATCTGATGTCCTAATAATGAATAGCATAACACTTCAATTCTGGTCAGAGGTATTTATTTTTACCTTTATTTAACTCAGCAAGTCAGTTAAGAACAAATTCTTATTTTCAATGACGGCCTTAACAGTTGGTTAACTGCCTTGTTCAGGGGCAGAACGACAGATTTGTACCTTGTCAGCTCGGGGGTTTGAACTTGCAACCTTCCGGTTACTAGCCCAACGCTCTAACCACTAGACTACCTGCTGGGTACTAGTCCAATGCTCTAACCACTAGACTACCTTACGGTTACTAGTCCAACGCTCTAACCACTAGGCTACCCTGTCTACCCCGTATAATGAGGGCTTGACAAAGAGTTATGTTGGTCAACATTATACGGCTCATTTCTGCAACACTAAGGCATGACTGTTGTACTAAGAAGCACACAAAATGTCCTTGGAACAGGTTTACAAGGCGGCGGACATTTTGTTTTTGCAAAAAATGGTAGGACATTGCAAAACACTGAAGTGTCGTGCGTAGTAAAAACAATAAAATAATTCCATTGCTGAACCCCTGAAACACCATCCACCTTACGAGACTAGCCAATAATGAGTGACTTGTCTCGACCGTACCACAGGAGAGGTTTTTAACAACATTTCTCTACGGCCGTTCCATCAAATGATCATCATCATGTGATACAACAGTGAGAAGTACTGTAATGTCCACATCAGAACCCTAGTTCTATACAGTATGGCTCTGTGTTGTTGTCCATGTACTGTAAGGGCTGCTTCAGAGGCAAAGGAAGTGAGGTCAACGCTATAATATGTCAATAGGAAGTGAGGTCAACGCTATAATATGTCAATAGGAAGTGAGGTCAACGCTATAATATGTCAATAGGAAGTGAGGTCAACGCTATAATATGTCAATAGGAAGTGAGATCAACACTATAATATGTCAACAGGAAGTGAGGTCAACGCTATAGTATGTCAACAGGAAGTGAGTCTCAACGCTATAATATGTCAATAGGAAGTGAGGTCAACGCTATAATATGTCAATAGGAAGTGAGGTCAACGCTATAATATGTCAATAGGAAGTGAGGTCAACGCTATAATATGTCAATAGGAAGTGAGGTCAACGCTATAATATGTCAATAGGAAGTGAGTCTCAACGCTATAATATGTCAATAGGAAGTGAGGTCAACGCTATAATATGTCAACAGGAAGTGAGGTCAACGCTATAGTATGTCAACAGGAAGTGAGTCTCAACGCTATAATATGTCAATAGGAAGTGAGGTCAACGCTATAATATGTCAATAGGAAGTGAGGTCAACGCTATAATATGTCAATAGGAAGTGAGTCTCAACGCTATAATATGTCAATAGGAAGTCAAATCAAATCAAATCAAATTTATTTATATAGCCCTTCGTACATCAGCTGATATCTCAAAGTGCTGTACAGAAACCCAGCCTAAAACCCCAAACAGCAAGCAATGCAGGTGTAGAAGCACGGTGGCTAGGAAAAACTCCCTAGAAAGGCCAAAACCTAGGAAGAAACCTAGAGAGGAACCAGGCTATGTGGGGTGGCCAGTCCTCTTCTGGCTGTGCCGGGTGGAGATTATAACAGAACATGGCCAAGATGTTCAAATGTTCATAAATGACCAGCATGGTCGAATAATAATAAGGCAGAACAGTTGAAACTGGAGCAGCAGCACAGTCAGGTGGAAGTTGAAACTGGAGCAGCAGCATGGCCAGGTGGACTGGGGACAGCAAGGAGTCATCATGTCAGGTAGTCCTGGGGCATGGTCCTAGGGCTCAGGTCAGTTGAAACTGGAACAGCAGCATGGCCAGGTGGACTGGGGACAGCAAGGAGTCATCATGTCAGGTAGTCCTGGGGCATGGTCCTAGGGCTCAGGTCCTCCGAGAGAGAGAAAGAAAGAGAGAAGGAGAGAATTAGAGAACGCACACTTAGATTCACACAGGACACCAAATAGGACAGGAGAAGTACTCCAGATATAACAAACTGACCCCAGCCCCCCGACACATAAACTACTGCAGCATAAATACTGGAGGCTGAGACAGGAGGGGTCAGGAGACACTGTGGCCCCATCCGAGGACACCCCCGGACAGGGCCAAACAGGAAGGATATAACCCCACCCACTTTGCCAAAGCACAGCCCCCACACCACTAGAGGAAGTGAGGTCAACGCTATAATATGTCAATAGGAAGTGAGGTCAACACTATAATATGTCAATAGGAAGTGAGGTCAACGCTATAATATGTCAATAGGAAGTGAGGTCAACGCAATAATATGTCAATAGGAAGTGAGTCTCAACGCTATAATATGTCAATAGGAAGTGAGGTCAACGCTATAATATGTCAATAGGAAGTGAGTCTCAACACCATAATATGTCAATAGGAAGTGAGGTCAACGCTATAATATGTCAATAGGAAGTGAGTCTCAACGCTATAATATGTCAATAGGAAGTGAGTCTCAACGCTATAATATGTCAATAGGAAGTGAGTCTCAACGCTATAATATGTCAATAGGAAGTGAGTCTCAACACTATAATATGTCAATAGGAAGTGAGTCTCAACGCTATAATATGTCAATAGGAAGTGAGTCTCAACACTATAATATGTCAATAGGAAGTGAGTCTCAACGCTATAATATGTCAATAGGAAGTGAGTCTCAACGCTATAATATGTCAATAGGAAGTGAGTCTCAACACTATAATATGTCAATAGGAAGTGAGTCTCAACACTATAATATGTCAATAGGAAGTGAGTCTCAACACCATAATATGTCAATAGGAAGTGAGTCTCAAAACCATAATATGTCAATAGGAAGTGAGTCTCAACACTATAATATGTCAATAGGAAGTGAGTCTCAATGCTATAATATGTCAATAGGAAGTGAGTCTCAACACAAAAATATGTCAACAGGAAGTGAGTCTCAACACCATAATATGTCAACAGGAAGTACTTTAACCACACCATCCCCAGCTGCTGGGTGTACTCGTGAAGTGTTGAACATTTCTCCACTTGCTCTTTAATTGGTCCAAGTATTCTTCAAGATTGATCAAAAGGGAACAAATTGCTCTTAACATTGGCCTACCAAACATTGTAGCCCTCATTAATTTATTGTCTTAATTTCTTTGCTATCTGTCTGTCTGAGTCTGTGTGGATGAGTCTTTCTGTCTGAGTCTGGGTGGATGAGTCTTTCTGTCTGAGTCTGGGTGGATGAGTCTTTCTGTCTGAGTCTGTGTGGATGAGTCTTTCTGTCTGAGTCTGGGTGGATGAGTCTTTCTGTCTGAGTCTGGGTGGATGAGTCTTTCTGTCTGAGTCTGGGTGGATGAGTCTTTCTGTCTGAGTCTGGGTGGATGAGTCTTTCTGTCTGAGTCTGGGTGGATGAGTCTTTCTGCCTGAGTCTGGGTGGATGAGTCTTTCTTTCTGAGTCTGGGTGGATGAGTGTTTCTGTCTGAGTCTGGGTGGATGAGTCTTTCTGTCTGAGTCTGGGTGGATGAGTCTTTCTGTCTGAGTCTGGGTGGATGAGTCTTTCTGTCTGAGTCTGGGTGGATGAGTCTTTCTGTCTGAGTCTGGGTGGATTAGTCTTTCTGTCTGAGTCTGGGTGGATGAGTCACGTGTGGAGAACTTTCATTTTTCAAGGATGACAAATAATATACTTATAGTATTACTGCATATGGTTCTCTCCCTGAGCTGGTTTGTCTCGATGGGACACTTTAAATATCTATAGTTTGCCATCAGATATAACAGAGGTAAGTACGGCATTAGCTTGACATTGTATTGCAGCATGGTCAGTCAACTACATCTAAATGTGTGAGTGTGACTAAAACTAGCTAACACTGGTCAAAATGACATCCTACTGTGTTTTACAATAGTATACGGAACACGACATCTACTGTGTTTTACAATAACAAACTGAACACGACATCTACTGTGTTTTACAATAGTATACTGAACACGACATCTACTGTGTTTTACAATAGCAAACTGAACACGACATCTAGTGTGTTTTACAATAGTATACTGAACACAACATCTACTGTGTTTTACAATAGCAAACTGAACACGTCATCGACTGTGTTTTACAATAGCAAACTGAACACGACATCTACTGTGTTTTACAATAGCAAACTGAACAGGACATCTACTATGTTTTACAATAGCAAACTGAACACTACATCTACTGTGTTTTACAATAGTATACTGAACACAACATCTAGTGTGTTTTACAATAGTATACTGAACACGACATCTACTGTGTTTTACAATAGCAAACTGAACACGACATCTAGTGTGTTTTACAATAGTATACTGAACACAACATCTACTGTGTTTTACAATAGCAAACTGAACACGACATCGACTGTGTTTTACAATAGCAAACTGAACACGACATCTACTGTGTTTTACAATAGCAAACTGAACAGGACATCTACTATGTTTTACAATAGCAAACTGAACACGACATCTACTGTGTTTTACAATAGTATACTGAACACAACATCTACTGTGTTTTACAATAGCAAACTGAACACGACATCTACTGTGTTTTACAATAGTATACTGAACACAACATCTACTGTGTTTTACAATAGCAAACTGAACAGGACATCTACTATGTTTTACAATAGCAAACTGAACACGACATCTACTGTGTTTTACAATAGTATACTGAACACAACATCTACTGTGTTTTACAATAGCAAACTGAACACGACATCTAGTGTGTTTTACAATAGTATACTGAACACGACATCTACTGTGTTTTACAATAGCAAACTGAACACGACATCTAGTGTGTTTTACAATAGTATACTGAACACAACATCTACTGTGTTTTACAATAGCAAACTGAACACGACATCGACTGTGTTTTACAATAGCAAACTGAACACGACATCTACTGTGTTTTACAATAGCAAACTGAACAGGACATCTACTATGTTTTACAATAGCAAACTGAACACGACATCTACTGTGTTTTACAATAGTATACTGAACACAACATCTACTGTGTTTTACAATAGCAAACTGAACACGACATCTACTGTGTTTTACAATAGTATACTGAACACAACATCTACTGTGTTTTACAATAGCAAACTGAACACGACATCTACTGTGTTTTACAATAGCAAACTGAACCTACTGTGTTTTACAATAGCAAACTGAACATAACACTCTTTTTGGGATAGCTTAAAGATAGTCCAACATTTTGAACAAATAATCAAATCAAACATAACTTTTTTTCCCCCCTTGTATGATAGGCTTCTTTTAAAATACGATTTACTCTCACGGTAGTAATAACGTTGTAAAAATAGTGCCTCCTGACCTCAGAATTAATGTTGGGCCCATACTATATTGGATATTGTAATTTACACGTGGTATGTTATCCTAAACATGTAAATAAATCATACATTATAACTATGGTTCACCAATGGGACTATGTCATTGGCTGCTGTTTAAAGCCAATGCTTGACACTAGAGGGCATTACCTACATAACAGAACAGGACCCCTGACGTGTGTTTGCACTGTTGACGCATTGTAGCAGCAAGAAGGGAGCCGCAGCCCGCCGCAGAAAGTAAACTGCGCCGCCCTCAGAGGCCTCAGCACCGGCGTGCGTCCGCCATGCTGCCCACTTCTGTACCGGCAGGGACAACTGCCTCTGCCTCTGCCCGCAACAGCCATCCAGACCCCGGCTAGACCCACGTCATGGAACCGACAAGATACACTGGATGTCCTACGGTCTGCTTTCGTGTTATGTGAATTATGTTGTCACAGTCGCATTCTTCTCATGTCCTGTCCTCTCACAACGGACTGTTGTTAGGTTCTCATGTCCTGTCCTCTCACACCGGACTGTTAGGTTCTCATCGTATTTTTTTTGTAAATAAAAAAGAGTGACGCTTCATGTGTGTGTGTTGCTGTTGTGTGTTAACTGTTTTCTCAGCACAATAAAACACATTTTATTTACTTTAACATCGCGCAATACAGTTTGGCTGGGCCTACTCTTGTGAGGCGACAGTAGCCTAACTCGGGTGGGTTTACAAGTCTTCCATAATTTCAAATAATACATATTTTTTCTAGAATCCAGATATCCAAAATCAATATGTAGCCTATTGATCATTTCTCTATGAGAATTTGTAAGATCACTCACTGTAGGCTATCTGTAAAATCATAAACCTAGATTTAATTACACCGGAAATTGTAAAAATACGAATGTTTTTTTTAAAAAGTAGGCTTATTCGATAGACCTAACAGAAACATGTCAAAGAGAAAATACACGTTAGCTAAATGTCATCATGTATTCCATAAAAACGAATAAAAATGTTGAATCTATCCAACTTCCGAAAATCCCCCAAAATGTGATAGCTTTCGTTTAATGTTACATTTAAATCATTTAGCAGAAGCTCATTTCGGAGTTTGAATGTCGGAGTTTGAACCAGCTGTCTTTCGGTTACTGGCCCAACGCTCTTAACCCTCCTGTTGTGTTCGTTTCATGTTAATTCATTCTGTGTTTCCGGTCCAAAATGACCGCCCCGTTATAGCTGGTTATAAATCCATAATAATACATATATTATCACCTAATATTGTGTTAGATCTTTTCATCAACTTCAGTTCTTGTGAACATTACAAGTGTTGAACTTCTATTTGCTATTTATGGCCTGTAGGCCTCATTGACCGGAGCTCATACAACCCGTTTTTGAGTAAAACAAGCATAATGTATGGATAATTTTGACTATAACAAATACACAGATTAAATATATTGTGCTATTTATCACAGACTAATATGTGTCAAAGTTTAACCAGTGCCATGATCAAATATATGATCAAGAGCCTCACATACAGCATATCGTTTGGTTATTGTGCTGCCACATAATTAATTGTGAGCAAGGCCTCAAAAAAGCTTTATATACTGTATACCAGAGCTGAGAGAAAAGTTCTATATATTATTGAAATAATGTTGCGATTCCTTGTGAAAATGCCAACAGGTGTGGTTCCGTGGAGGAAAGATTCTATTGGAGAAAGGTTCCCGTGGGGGTTGCCATGGAAGCCAAAAAGGGGTGTGAGGTGTGTGTGTGTGTGTGTGTGTGTGTGTGTGTGTGTGTGTGTGTGTGTGTGTGTGTGTGTGTGTGTGTGTGTGTGTGTGTGTGTGTGTGTGTGTGTGTGTGTGTGTGTGTGTGCGCGTGTGTGTGTGTGCTCAAACACTCATGCATGTGGGGGTCTGGGGGAGGAAGTGTGTCCATCTGATGAATGGGCATGTGCCTGAACTCAATTTTAAACACTAATTGTAGTCACCCATTAATTTCTAATGAACGGTCATTTTTGACCGGGAACACCACAGGTGTACAAAAGTTAAATAAAACACCCAAAACGTTGTGAAAATCATCCACATGTATTTTGTGTGTTCAGATGCCCTGTGAGGACAAAGTCCTGGAACCTTATGACAATCAGATGAAATGAACTACATTTGTCCTTGTGTATCGATCCAATTCGACCGGAACACAGCAGGAGGGTTAACTGCCAGGCTACCTGTTGCTGATCAATGCGTTGTTTTTTCGTGAACAATATTACTGATAATGTGGCGTTCAAATACCGTTATTTCGGTATCAGAAGGATGGAGCGTATAATGACGAGGCTGAATCAATCATTTTATAAATAGTACGCCTAATATCACGTGCACAGTGGTATGTCATTTCGAAAATTAGTTAATGAAAAAATAATGATAGAAAATGCAATCTCTATATAAATATATATTTATTAAAATGTAATTCACTCCGTTCTTGATATTATAAATATAAAGTTAAAAATCTAACACAACAATCCAAGAACAACAGTAAATATGATTACAAACACTTCCTGTGTGTTGTTCGTTTTTTTTTTTTTTTGCAAAGCAGCTCTTATTTACACATATACGAAATGGTCCTCACTTTCCGGATCTCCGGCGTTTCCGCCTTGCCAACTGGAAATGTTCATTTTACAGATAATCAATTGAATTAAATTATGTCGATCACAAATAGAATGGTATCCGTTTATATGAATTCAGACTTGTACTATCTTAGAATAGCATAGGCTTACTAAAATATAAATACATTCACACACACACACACAGACACACACACACACAGACACACACACACACACACACCCACACACACATTATCCAATGTAGACCAAGGGTTCTTTAAGAAATTGGACACCCGTCATTTTTTTATGTCTTTCAAAGCCGGTATCGGATCTTCTTTGGTGTGTAGCCTTGTAGCGACCTTAGGCAAGTCTTTGGCATTTTCTCTCCCCATAAGGAATAAGTTGTGTTTTGAAGAATGTACAATTACTGTATGCAGTCCACCGACCCGACTTCACAACACCTGGTAGGTGGTGTTTGGGTCATGTAAGGCGGGGACGCAGTTGATCGGGGACGGGATGGGGGCTCCGTTCTCACTCGCTATGGAACCATCCCCGGGAGAACAGGGGCTGCTACCCTCGGAACCGTCCTGAACAGCGGGACAGGCAGAGGTATCCGTGGTGATGCGCTCCACGATGTTTGACAGGCAGTCCAAACTGGAAATAACAGAGTTTTTCCTGTGTCTGGAATCTGGAAATAAAATATGACAATTAATTTGACGTTTTTATTACAAGTAGCAGGTTTTACTATTAGTTTGAACATTATGACAATCAAATCTAATCAAATGAAGTCAGATAAAGTGACCACATCATAGCAAAACGAAAATGTTGTTTATTCATAATTAAAGAGTTTTATATACTAGGTCAAATATACTCAACATTGACCGTGTGGTTGTGTTCCATTTCAGACTCCGAAATTATGACAAATTGGTCATCGTAACCTGTAGCTCTGAAGCTGTTTTTTATGAGTGTTGATTACTTGGAAGTAACACTTACCATTTGGTGCTTCGTTGAAGTAGTCGCTATCATACTTGTTTCTCCGTCTTGGTGGACAAGACTGACCATTGAAATCCATCTAAAAGAGAGCAATGATATCGATAAGTAAACTGAAAATATCTAATGTTTGTGTCAACCAAACACTCGTATATAATCAAAAATATTCATGCGTAATTCTTGCGTAATTCTTGACAGTTCAGTTTCTCACCATTCCGTCTGAGCAGTTGGAGCGGGGACTGGACGCATCCGAGTCCCCGCTATAGTGATCCATCACCGGGTAATAATTGCCCTCCTGTCCGGCCCCACGAAGCAGGCCTTGGAGAGACTCAATATAGCTGATGGCATTCCGCAGGATATCCACTTTGGGCAGCCTCTGGTTTGGGTTAGTAGACGTACATCTCTTCAGTGTCTCGAAGGCGTCGTTCACCTTGCTCAGTCGCCTTCTTTCCCGCATGGTAGCCGCTTTCCTACGATCAGCATTGGTGGTCTTCCTCTTGCAGGCTTTGCAGGCCCACAGAAGGCACCTGCCGGCCTGGTGGTGCCCGCTCGGTGCCCGGATGTGCTCGTCCTCTTTGTGATGGTGGTCGTCCGGCTTGAGGAGACCCACATGAACGAGTCTCGGGTCCAGGTCCTCAAAGAAATGCATGTCGCTGGTGTTGAAGCAAGGGTCGTCGTAGAAGTCATCTGGAGAGGTTATAGGGAAAGGAATATCCGGCAACTCCATGGTGACTCTTCTGCTCTGTTCTGCCAAAATCCCAAGAGATTAGGCGGAGATCACTTCAGCTGTCTTCTATTTACTAATATTTGTAGTGCGCACGTTTTGATCCAACACTCTGAATAAACGGGTTCCACGGTAAAGCGCAGCGACACTGTAAAGGGGCGCAGTGTAGTTTTAGCAGCTGAAGTCTGAGGTTGCCCTTGGCGGCGTGATCGTAACCAGGACTCTGGGCTGCATATAAAGAGGCCTGATGCTCCAGTGGGCGTGTCTTTACCCGGACTGTTATCTGAGATGACCTATGAGCGAAGGCCTGAAGGGAGTGTCAGTAGATTTACCATGCCTGTCAGAAAGTTCAAGAAAACTGTTTGTTAAAACATTCGAACAATTTAAAATCAACGTGTATCAACGTATATTTTTATTCTGTTATGATATCAATATAGTTATTATGTGCAAGACATTATGAAATGTACATGTTTTTCTGTTGTTGGATGAAGTAGCCTAGTTGATAAATGTGGAACGTAGCCTAATCATTGTGAAATAGTGTACAGGTCATATGTGATCGAGGTGGTCAAACCACATGAATATAAGCAGTTTGAATGTAAGAATATTTTTCCGTTTTGAACGCTACTTAAAAACACATAGATGCGCTTTTATTTATCTTTCCTTAAACCTGATCATTTCTATGCCTTTGCAATTTTTTTTTGTGGATTCCCGTTACACACAAGACACAAAAGTTATTTTCCATGAATCATTGCTATTCCCTTTCGTTTACAGGCCAGCTACTTTTATGGTTTCACTTTGAATTTAACACAGGGATTGACTCATCACTGTTTGAATGGGAGTGCACGATGTTCCGTTAGTCAATCAGTCAGTTCCAACAACAGACGGACGGGTTCAGATCGCAGTGAAGAGACGACCCCATGGAGAAGGGCAGGCTCAGGCCAAAACATTAACCACAACCACAACCACAACCTCACTCACTGATATAGTTCAATAACCAATTGATAACGTGAGATCACATATATTTTGGAGC
Source organism: Oncorhynchus tshawytscha (assembly GCF_018296145.1). Taxonomy (NCBI): domain Eukaryota; kingdom Metazoa; phylum Chordata; class Actinopteri; order Salmoniformes; family Salmonidae; genus Oncorhynchus; species Oncorhynchus tshawytscha. The sequence goes on along the minus strand of NW_024609387.1, from coordinate 30,084 downwards.
AGAGCGTTAAACCGTGTCTTTCCCTCATCAACACTGTATTGCATGTTAGGACCACACATTGGTGGCCTATGAAGTCACGACTGT